>NC_052310.1:84496201-84557872 GCF_016432855.1 Salvelinus namaycush
GGAATCACCAAACAAAAAGTAAGACCTTAACTCTGGTTGGAATTTGGACTAATAGATCATTGCATGCAGCATGTCGGGTTATTGTAATCGTTCATGCTGTGTCTGTGACAAGGAACACGGATGGTGACAAACATTTCCCAGAGAAACGAGAAGAATCCAAGAGCCAAATCTCCCGCTCCGCTGCTCAGCAAAGGACGTTGGTATGTGCGCTTCGCTCTTGTGCTGCGCGATTCAAGTTGAACGTTGTTTTGACTGAGACTACAGAGGACTAGATAATACAGAACAGTAGCAGCATAATGAACGTAACCCAAAACCCAATACTGTCTGATGACTGAGGCTACAGAGGACTAGATAATACAGAACAGGAGCAGCATAATGAACGTAACCCCAACCCAATACTGTCTGATGACTGAGACTACAGAGGACTAGATAATACAGAACAGGAGCAGCATAATGAACGTAACCCACAACCCAATACTGTCTGATGACTGAGACTACAGAGGACTAGATAATACAGAACAGGAGCAGCATAATGAACGTAACCCACAACCCAATACTGTCTGATGACTGAGGCTACAGAGGACTAGATAATACAGAACAGGAGCAGCATAATGAACGTAACCCAAAACCCAATACTGTCTGATGACTGAGGCTACAGAGGACTAGATAATACAGAACAGTAGCAGCATAATGAACGTAACCCAAAACCCAATACTGTCTGATGACTGAGGCTACAGAGGACTAGATAATACAGAACAGGAGCAGCATAATGAACGTAACCCAAAACCCAATACTGTCTGATGACTGAGGCTACAGAGGACTAGATAATACAAACAGGAGCAGCATAATGAACGTAACCACAACCCAATACTGTCTGATGACTGAGGCTACAGAGGACTAGATAATACAGAACAGGAGCAGCATAATGAACGTAACCCAAAACCCAATACTGTCTGATGACTGAGGCTACAGAGGACTAGATAATACAGAACAGTAGCAGCATAATGAACGTAACCCACAACCCAATACTGTCTGATGACTGAGCTACAGAGGACTAGATAATACAGAACAGGAGCAGCATAATGAACGTAACCCAAAACCCAATACTGTCTGATGACTGAGACTACAGAGGACTAGATAATACACAACAGTAGCAGCATAATGAACGTAACCCAAAACCCAATACTGTCTGATGACTGAGGCTACAGAGGACTAGATAATAAAACAGGAGCAGCATAATGAACGTCACCCACAACCCAATACTGTCTGATGACTGAGGCTACAGAGGACTAGATAATAAAACAGGAGCAGCATAATGAACGTAACCCAAAACCCAATACTGTCTGATGACTGAGGCTACAGAGGACTAGATAATACAGAACAGTAGCAGCATAATGAACGTAACCCAAAACCAATAACTGTCTGATGACTGAGAACTACAGAGGACTAGAAATACAGAACAGGAGCAGCATAATGAACGTAACCCAAAACCCAATACTGTCTGATGACTGAGGCACAGAGGACTAGATAATACAAACAGTAGCAGCATAATGAACGTAACCCAAAACCCAATACTGTCTGATGACTGAGGCTACAGAGGACTAGATAATACAGAACAGGAGCAGCATAATGAACGTAACCCAAAACCCAATACTGTCTGATGACTGAGGCTACAGAGGACTAGATAATAAAACAGTAGCAGCATAATGAACGTAACCCAAAACCCAATACTGTCTGATGACTGAGACTACAGAGGACTAGATAATACAGAACAGTAGCAGCATAATGAACGTAACCCACAACCAATACTGTCTGATGACTGAGGCTACAGAGGACTAGATAATACAGAACAGTAGCAGCATAATGAACGTAACCCACAACCCAATACTGTCTGATGACTGAGGCTACAGAGGACTAGATAATACAGAACAACAGTAGCAGCATAATGAACGTAACCCAAAACCCAATACTGTCTGATGACTGAGGCTACAGAGGACTAGATAATACAGAACAGTAGCAGCATAATGAACGTTACCCACAACCCAATACTGTCTGATGACTGAGGCTACAGAGGACTAGATAATACAGAACAGTAGCAGCATAATGAACGTTACCCAAAACCCAATACTGTCTGATGACTGAGGCTACAGAGGACTAGATAATACAGAACAGTAGCAGCATAATGAACGTAACCCAAAACCCAATACTGTCTGATGACTGAGACTACAGAGGACTAGATAATAAAACAGGAGCAGCATAATGAACGTAAACCAAAAACAATACTGTCTGATGACTGAGGTACAGAGGACTAGATAAAACAGAACAGTAGCAGCATAATGAACGTAACCCAAAACCCAATACTGTCTGATGACTGAGGCTACAGAGGACTAGATAATACACGAAACAGGAGCAGCATAATGAACGTAACCCACAACCCAATACTGTCTGATGACTGAACTACAGAGGACTAGATAATACAGAACAGTAGCAGCATAATGAACGTAACCAAAACCCAATACTGTCTGATGACTGAGACTACAGAGGACTAGATAATACAAGAACAGGAGCAGCATAATGAACGTAACCCAAAACCCAATACTGTCTGATGACTGAGGCTACAGAGGACTAGATAATACAGAACAGTAGCAGCATAATGAACGTAACCCAAAACCCAATACTGTCTGATGACTGAGGCTACAGAGGACTAGATAATACAACAGGAGCAGCATAATGAACGTGACCCAAAACCCAATACTGTCTGATGACTGAGACTACAGAGGACTAGATAATACAGAACAGTAGCAGCATAATGAACGTAACCCAAAACCCAATACTGTCTGATGACTGAGACTACAGAGGACTAGATAATACAGAACAGGAGCAGCATAATGAACGTAACCCAAAACCCAATACTGTCTGATGACTGAGGCTACAGAGGACTAGATAATACAGAACAGTAGCAGCATAATGAACGTCCCAAAACCCAATACTGTCTGATGACTGAGACTACAGAGGACTAGATAATACAGAACAGGAGCAGCTAATGAACGTAAACAAAACCCAATACTGTCTGATGACTGAGGCTACAGAGGACTAGATAATAAAACAGTAGCAGCATAATGAACGTAACCCAAAACCCAATACTGTCTGATGACTGAGGCTACAGAGGACTAGATAATACAGAACAGGAGCAGCATAATGAACGTAACCCACAACCCAATACTGTCTGATGACTGAGGCTACAGAGGACTAGATAATACAGAACAGGAGCAGCATAATGAACGTAACCCAAAACCCAATACTGTCTGATGACTGAGGCTACAGAGGACTAGATAATACAGAACAGGAGCAGCATAATGAACGTAACCCAAAACCCAATACTGTCTGATGACTGAGGCTACAGAGGACTAGATAATACAGAACAGGAGCAGCATAATGAACGTGACCCAAAACCCAATACTTTTATTTATTTATTTAACCGTTATTTTACCAGGTAAGTTGACTGAGAACACATTCTCATTTACAGCAATGACCTGGGGAATAATTACAGGGGAGAGGAGGGGAGAGGAATGAACCAATTGTAAAAATACTGTCTGATGACTGAGGCTACAGAGGGCTAGATGAAGGGAATCAAGGTGATGAGGTCCAGGTGTGTGTAATGATGGTTCCAGGACCGGTGGTTAGTCGACCAGTGACCAGACCTGGAGAGGGAGAGCAGCAGGAGGCATGCAGTCAAATGACCCCAGCTTCAGTTTAGATCTTCAAAGGGATCCCTAATGTAGAGGAGAATTATGGTCTCTCCTGTCGTGGAAATTCACTACTGAGAGAGACTTGGTCTTGGTCGTTTCTTTAAAACAATCATCTTTATTTAATATCGATTCATTATTGCAATAACGAGACCGTCAGACCACCAGTCTTGACTGACTGTTAGGCTGAGAGTCTAGCCTTTACAGACGATTCACCGTTTTTATATAGCTGATACCAAGATTGCTTAGTCAGTCACTTCTAACCTTCCCATAAGCCACCTTGGTTATCTACACAGGATGGTCTTTTACTTAGTTTCCCAGATGGCAGGAAGATGAGACAATGAGGCATTGTTCTTAACTCGCCCAGGCTCTCCCTCTCTCTCCCTCTCTCCCTCTCTCCCTCTCTCCCTCTCTCTCCTCTCTCTCTCTCTCTCTCTCTCTCTCTCTCTCTCTCTCTCTATCTCTCATCTCTCTCTCTCCTCTCTCACCATCTCTCTCTCTCTCCCTCTCTCTCTCTCTCTCTCTCTCTCTCTCTCTCTCTCTCTCTCTCCCTCTCTTCTCCTCTCTCTCTCTCTCTCTCTCTCTCTCTCTCTCTCTCTCTCTCTCTCTCTCCCCCTCCCTCTCCCTCTCCAGTCACACACACCACATCTTGTCTATAGAATGCTAGCTTTTAGGTTTTTATCAACAACACAAATCAACTGTCAGCTTCAAGCTATCTCTAGTAGAACCCATGTCCTCAACATCCAGACTGGCTGCAGGGTGCTAGAGTGGAGACCATAAAACACAGCATTAGCAGGACAGAAATATCTTACTGTTCGTTAAGTAAACAGTCCCTTTCATCTCCCTGCAGAATGGTGTAGTCAGTAACTGTGGTCTCTCTGTCTCTGTCTCTGTCTCTGTCTCTGTCTCTGTCTCTGTCTCTGTCTCTCTCTGTCTCTGTCTCTGTCTCTGTCTCTGTCTCTGTCTCTGTCTCTGTCTCTGTTTCTCTGTGTTCGGTCCCTTTCACCTCCCTGCTGTAATGGTACAGTCCTTAACTGTAACTTTGCAGGGAAACAACATTATTTGGAGTGCCAATAGTTTCTATTCATTTTTCAATTTTCTTCCATTATTCAGTGAAGGGAGAGAGAGCTGGAGAGAGAGAGAGAATGTGAGTCTAGTGTCAATGATGTTATAACCAAACAGGACAGGAACCACCCAGGACTCTCCATCTCCTAGTACAGTACAAGACATACAGGCTACGCCTTGGCTTGAAGAATAGATGACTTGATAGTGAAATATTTACAAAGAAATGAACAGTCAACTGCCCTCAATTTTAACAAGAACATATTTCTGACGTCTATGGCGTCCCGTCAGCTTGGAATTAAAATACCTTTCAGTTGTAAGAGGAATGCTGAGACTATTCACTCTTTATAAATTCCCCTTGTTGCCTTATTGTGTAGAAGGGATTTTCTGTCATGAAAAAAAAAACGTTTCAATTTTTTTTTTCCCAGCCAAAGATTTATCTCCCAGAATGCAACAACTGTGTTAAAGTCTGTGTCTCACCTTTCACCCAATTTCAGTTTCCAAGTCTCTCCGGAGGCCCGTAGTGAATTCAGTGCCTAAAAACCATTAAAATACTTTCGATTCCAAGTGGAAGGACTTTTTCCAGCTGGATAGCTCTGGATTGATTGTGTTTCTGAGGGTATTAGTATTGCTCTGATGCGCTGGCCAAGGTGGGCGTGCCACACGCTGGCTGTCCCTGAAAACACTTCCACAATCACAGAATGCAAATATATAGTGGTGATTAAAGCAAACAGACCCACTCTATAGAGATAGGGGGGATGGAGGGAGAGATGGACAGAGGGGAGACTGAGACACACAAAAGAAACAGAGAGAAAAACAAAGAGAAACTAAGAGAGAGACTAGAGAGACAGAGAGAGAAACAGAGAAACTAAGAGAGAGACTAGAGACAGAGAGAGAAACTAAGAGAGAGACTAGAGAGACAGAGAGAGAAACAAAGAGAAACTAAGAGAGAGACTAGAGAGACAGAGAGAGAAACTAAGAGAGAGACTAGAGAGACAGAGAGAGAAACAAAGAGAAACTAAGAGAGAGACTAGAGAGACAGAGAGAGAAACTAAGAGAAACTAAGAGAGAGACTAGAGAGACAGAGAGAGAAACTAAGAGAGAGACTAGAGAGACAGAGAGAGAAACTAAGAGAGAGACTAGAGAGACAGAGAGAGAAACTAAGAGACACTAAGAGAGAGACTAGAGATACAGAGAGAGAAACAAAGAGAGAGACTAGAGAGAGACTAGAGACAGAGAGAGAAACTAAGAGAGAGACTAGAGAGACAGAGAGAGAAACTAAGAGAGAGACTAGAGAGACAGAGAGAGAAACTAAGAGAGAGACTAGAGAGACAGAGAGAGAAACTAAGAGAAACTAAGAGAGAGACTAGAGAGAGAAACTAAGAGACACTAAGAGAGAGACTAGAGAGAAACTAAGAGAGGGACAGAGAGAGAAACTAAGAGAAACTAAGAGAGAGACTAGAGAAACAGAGACAGAAACTAAGAGAGAGACTAGAGAGACAGAGAGAGAAACAAAGAGAAACTAAGAGAGAGACTAGAGAGACTAGAGAGAGAAACTAAGAGAGAGACTAGAGAGAGACTAGAGACAGAGAGAGAAACTAAGAGAGAGACTAGAGAGAGAAACTAAGAGACACTAAGAGAGAGACTAGAGAGAAACTAAGAGAGGGACAGAGAGAGAAACTAAGAGAAACTAAGAGAGAGACTAGAGAAACAGAGACAGAAACTAAGAGAGAGACTAGAGAGACAGAGAGAGAAACAAAGAGAAACTAAGAGAGAGACTAGAGGGACAGAGAGAGAAACTAAGAGAAACTAAGAGAGAGACTAGAGAGACAGAGAGAGAAACTAAGAGAGAGACTAGAGACAGAGAGAGAAACTAAGAGAAACTAAGAGAGAGACTAGAGAGACAGAGAGAGAAACTAAGAGAAACTAAGAGAGAGACTAGAGAGACAGAGAGAGAAACTAAGAGAGAGACTAGAGAGACAGAGAGAGAAACTAAGAGAAACTGAGAGACTAGAGAGACAGAGAGAGAAACTAAGATAAACTAAGAGAGAGACTAGAGAGACAGAGAGAGAAACTAAGAGAGAGACTAGAGAGACAGAGAGAGAAACAAAGAGAAACTAAGAGAGAGACTAGAGAGACAGAGAGAGAAACTAAGAGAGAGACTAGAGAGACAGAGAGAGAAACTAAGAGAGAGACTAGAGAGACAGAGAGAGAAACTAAGAGAGAGACTAGAGAGACAGAGAGAGAAACTAAGAGAGAGACTAGAGAGAGAAACTAAGAGACACTAAGAGAGAGACTAGAGAGAAACTAAGAGAGGGACAGAGAGAGAAACTAAGAGAAACTAAGAGAGAGACTACAGAGACAGAGAGAGAAACTAAGAGAAACTAAGAGAGAGACTAGAGAGACAGAGAGAGAAACTAAGAGAGAGACTAGAGAGACAGAGAGAGAAACTAAGAGACACTAAGAGAGAGACTAGAGATACAGAGAGAGAAACAAAGAGAGACTAGAGAGAGACTAGAGAGAGAAACTAAGAGAGAGACTAGAGAGACAGAGAGAGAAACTAAGAGAGAGACTAGAGAGACAGAGAGAGAAACTAAGAGAGAGACTAGAGAGACAGAGAGAGAAACTAAGAGAGAGACTAGAGAGAGAAACTAAGAGACACTAAGAGAGAGACTAGAGAGAAACTAAGAGAGGGACAGAGAGAGAAACTAAGCGAAACTAAGAGAGAGACTACAGAGACAGAGAGAGAAACTAAGAGAGAGACTAGAGAGACAGAGAGAGAAACTAAGAGAAACTAAGAGAGAGACTAGAGAGACAGAGAGAGAAACGAAGAGAAACTAAGAGAGAGACTAGAGAGACAGAGAGAGAAACTAAGAGAGAGACTAGAGAGACAGAGAGAGAAACTAAGAGAGAGACTAGAGAGAGAAACTAAGAGAGGGACAGAGAGAGAAACTAAGAGAAACTAAGAGAGAGACTAGAGAGACAGAGAGAGAAACTAAGAGAAACTAAGAGAGAGACTAGAGAGACAGAGAGAGAAACTAAGAGAGAGACTAGAGAGACAGAGAGAGAAACTAAGAGAGAGACTAGAGAGACAGAGAGAGAAACTAAGAGACACTAAGAGAGAGACTAGAGATACAGAGAGAGAAACAAAGAGAGAGACTAGAGAGAGACTAGAGAGACAGAGAGAGAAACTAAGAGAGAGACTAGAGAGACAGAGAGAGAAACTAAGAGAGAGACTAGAGAGACAGAGAGAGAAACTAAGAGAGAGACTAGAGAGACAGAGAGAGAAACTAAGAGAAACTAAGAGAGAGACTAGAGAGAGAAACTAAGAGACACTAAGAGAGAGACTAGAGAGAAACTAAGAGAGGGACAGAGAGAGAAACTAAGAGAAACTAAGAGAGAGACTAGAGAGACAGAGAGAGAAACTAAGAGAGAGACTAGAGAGACAGAGAGAGAAACTAAGAGAGAGACTAGAGAGACAGAGAGAGAAACTAAGAGAGAGACTAGAGAGACAGAGAGAGAAACTAAGAGAGAGACTAGAGAGACTAGAGAGAGAAACTAAGAGAGAGACTAGAGAGAGACTAGAGACAGAGAGAGAAACTAAGAGAGAGACTAGAGAGAGAAACTAAGAGACACTAAGAGAGAGACTAGAGAGAAACTAAGAGAGGGACAGAGAGAGAAACTAAGAGAAACTAAGAGAGAGACTAGAGAAACAGAGACAGAAACTAAGAGAGAGACTAGAGAGACAGAGAGAGAAACAAAGAGAAACTAAGAGAGAGACTAGAGGGACAGAGAGAGAAACTAAGAGAAACTAAGAGAGAGACTAGAGAGACAGAGAGAGAAACTAAGAGAGAGACTAGAGACAGAGAGAGAAACTAAGAGAAACTAAGAGAGAGACTAGAGAGACAGAGAGAGAAACTAAGAGAAACTAAGAGAGAGACTAGAGAGACAGAGAGAGAAACTAAGAGAGAGACTAGAGAGACAGAGAGAGAAACTAAGAGAAACTGAGAGACTAGAGAGACAGAGAGAGAAACTAAGATAAACTAAGAGAGAGACTAGAGAGACAGAGAGAGAAACTAAGAGAGAGACTAGAGAGACAGAGAGAGAAACAAAGAGAAACTAAGAGAGAGACTAGAGAGACAGAGAGAGAAACTAAGAGAGAGACTAGAGAGACAGAGAGAGAAACTAAGAGAGAGACTAGAGAGACAGAGAGAGAAACTAAGAGAGAGACTAGAGAGACAGAGAGAGAAACTAAGAGAGAGACTAGAGAGAGAAACTAAGAGACACTAAGAGAGAGACTAGAGAGAAACTAAGAGAGGGACAGAGAGAGAAACTAAGAGAAACTAAGAGAGAGACTACAGAGACAGAGAGAGAAACTAAGAGAAACTAAGAGAGAGACTAGAGAGACAGAGAGAGAAACTAAGAGAGAGACTAGAGAGACAGAGAGAGAAACTAAGAGACACTAAGAGAGAGACTAGAGATACAGAGAGAGAAACAAAGAGAGACTAGAGAGAGACTAGAGAGACAGAGAGAGAAACTAAGAGAGAGACTAGAGAGACAGAGAGAGAAACTAAGAGAGAGACTAGAGAGACAGAGAGAGAAACTAAGAGAGAGACTAGAGAGACAGAGAGAGAAACTAAGAGAAACTAAGAGAGAGACTAGAGAGAGAAACTAAGAGACACTAAGAGAGAGACTAGAGAGAAACTAAGAGAGGGACAGAGAGAGAAACTAAGAGAAACTAAGAGAGAGACTAGAGAGACAGAGAGAGAAACTAAGAGAGAGACTAGAGAGACAGAGAGAGAAACTAAGAGAGAGACTAGAGAGACAGAGAGAGAAACTAAGAGAGAGACTAGAGAGACAGAGAGAGAAACTAAGAGAGAGACTAGAGAGACTAGAGAGAGAAACTAAGAGAGAGACTAGAGAGAGACTAGAGACAGAGAGAGAAACTAAGAGAGAGACTAGAGAGAGAAACTAAGAGACACTAAGAGAGAGACTAGAGAGAAACTAAGAGAGGGACAGAGAGAGAAACTAAGAGAAACTAAGAGAGAGACTAGAGAAACAGAGACAGAAACTAAGAGAGAGACTAGAGAGACAGAGAGAGAAACAAAGAGAAACTAAGAGAGAGACTAGAGGGACAGAGAGAGAAACTAAGAGAAACTAAGAGAGAGACTAGAGAGACAGAGAGAGAAACTAAGAGAGAGACTAGAGACAGAGAGAGAAACTAAGAGAAACTAAGAGAGAGACTAGAGAGACAGAGAGAGAAACTAAGAGAAACTAAGAGAGAGACTAGAGAGACAGAGAGAGAAACTAAGAGAGAGACTAGAGAGACAGAGAGAGAAACTAAGAGAAACTGAGAGACTAGAGAGACAGAGAGAGAAACTAAGATAAACTAAGAGAGAGACTAGAGAGACAGAGAGAGAAACTAAGAGAGAGACTAGAGAGACAGAGAGAGAAACAAAGAGAAACTAAGAGAGAGACTAGAGAGACAGAGAGAGAAACTAAGAGAGAGACTAGAGAGACAGAGAGAGAAACTAAGAGAGAGACTAGAGAGACAGAGAGAGAAACTAAGAGAGAGACTAGAGAGACAGAGAGAGAAACTAAGAGAGAGACTAGAGAGAGAAACTAAGAGACACTAAGAGAGAGACTAGAGAGAAACTAAGAGAGGGACAGAGAGAGAAACTAAGAGAAACTAAGAGAGAGACTACAGAGACAGAGAGAGAAACTAAGAGAAACTAAGAGAGAGACTAGAGAGACAGAGAGAGAAACTAAGAGAGAGACTAGAGAGACAGAGAGAGAAACTAAGAGACACTAAGAGAGAGACTAGAGATACAGAGAGAGAAACAAAGAGAGACTAGAGAGAGACTAGAGAGACAGAGAGAGAAACTAAGAGAGAGACTAGAGAGACAGAGAGAGAAACTAAGAGAGAGACTAGAGAGACAGAGAGAGAAACTAAGAGAGAGACTAGAGAGACAGAGAGAGAAACTAAGAGAAACTAAGAGAGAGACTAGAGAGAGAAACTAAGAGACACTAAGAGAGAGACTAGAGAGAAACTAAGAGAGGGACAGAGAGAGAAACTAAGAGAAACTAAGAGAGAGACTAGAGAGACAGAGAGAGAAACTAAGAGAGAGACTAGAGAGACAGAGAGAGAAACTAAGAGAGAGACTAGAGAGACAGAGAGAGAAACTAAGAGAGAGACTAGAGAGACAGAGAGAGAAACTAAGAGAGAGACTAGAGAGACTAGAGAGAGAAACTAAGAGAGAGACTAGAGAGACAGAGAGAGAAACTAAGAGAAACTAAGAGAGAGACTAGAGAGACAGAGAGAGAAACTAAGAGAAACTAAGAGAGAGACTAGAGAGACAGAGAGAGAAACGAAGAGAAACTAAGAGAGAGACTAGAGAGACAGAGAGAGAAACTAAGAGAGATAAGAGAGATACCCGGATAAAGCACTAAATAAACTTCAGTTAGTGCTAAATACGGCTGCTAGAATCCTGACTAGAACCAAGAAATTTGATCATATTACTCCAGTGCTAGCTTCCCTACACTGGCTTCCTGTTAAGGCAAGGGCTGATTTCAAGGTTTTACTGTTAACCTATAAAGCGTTACATGGGCTTGCTCCTACCTATCTTTCCGAGTTGGTCCTGCCGTACATACCAATACGTACGCTACGGTCACAAGACGCAGGCCTCCTAATTGTCCCTAGAATTTCTAAGCAAACAGCGGGAGGCAGGGCTTTCTCCTATAGATCTCCATTTTTATGGAACAGTCTGCCTACCCATGTGAGAGACGCAGACTCGGTCTCAACCTTTAAGTCTTTACTGAAGACTTATCTCTTCAGTAGGTCATATGATTGAGTGTAGTCTGGCCCAGGAGTGTGAAGGTGAACGGAAAGGCTCTGGAGCAACGAACCGCCCTTGCTGTCTCTGCCTGGCCGATTCCCCTCTCTCCACTGGGATTCTCTGCCTCTAACCCTATTACAGGGGCTGAGTCACTGGCTTACTGGTGCTCTTTCATGCCGTCCCTGGGAGGGGTGCGTCACTTGAGTGGGTTGAGTTACTGACGTGATCTTCCTGTCTGGGTTGGCGCCCCCCCTTGGTTTGTGCTGTGGTGGAGATCTTTGTTGGCTATACTCGGCCTTGTCTCAGGATTATAAGTTGGTGGTTGAAGATATCCCTCCAGTGGTGCGGGGGCTGTGCTTTGGCAAAGTGGGTGGGGTTATATCCTTCCTATTTGGCCCTGTCCGGGGGTATCTTCGGATGGGGCCACAGTGTCTCCTGACCGCTCCTGTCTCAGCCTCCAGTATTTATGCTGCAGTAGTTTGTGTCGGGGGGCTAGGGTCAGTTGGTTATATCTGGAGTACTTCTCCTGTCTTATCCAGTGTCCTGTGTGAATTTAAGTATGCTTTCTCTAATTCTCTCGTTCTCTCTTTCTTTCTCTCTCTCTGAGAACCTGAGCCCTAGGACCATACGTCAGGACTACCGGGCATGACGACTCCCTGCTGCCCCCAGTCCGCCTGGCCTTGCTGCTATTCCAGTTTCAACTGTTCTGCCTGCGGTTACGGAACCCCTACCTGTCCCAGACCTGCTGTTTTCAACTCTTAATGATCGGCTATGAAAAGCCAACAGATTTATTCCTGATTATTATTTGACCATGCTTGTCATTTATGAACATTTTGAAAATCTTGGCTCTCTCTAATTTTCTCCTTCTCTCTTTCTTTCTCTCGGAGGACCTGAGCCCTGGGACCATACGTCGGGACTGCCGGGCGTGGTGGCTCCTTGCTGTCCCCAGTCCGCCTGGCCTTGCTGCTGTTCCGGTTTCAGCTGTTCTGCCTGCGGTTATGGAACCGCCACCTGTCCCAGACCTGTTGTTTTTCAACTCTTAATGATCGACTATGAAAAGCCAACTGAAAATTATTCATGATTATTATTTGACCATGCTTGTCACTTATGAACATTTTTGAACATCTTGGCATAGTTCTGTTATAATCTCCACCTGGCACAGCCAGAAGAGGACTGGCCACCCCTCATAGCCTGGTTCCTCTCTAGGTTTCTTCCTAGGTTTTGGCCTTTCTAGGGAGTTTTTCCTAGCCACCGTGCTTCTACACCTGCATTCTAGCTGTTTGGGGTTTTAGGCTGGGTCTCTGTACAGCACTTCGAGATATTAGCTGATGTACGAAGGGCTATATAAAATAAACTTGATTGATTGATTGAGAGAGACTAGAGAGACAGAGAGAGAAACTAAGAGAGAGACTAGAGAGAGAAACTAAGAGAGGGACAGAGAGAGAAACTAAGAGACACTAAGAGAGAGACTAGAGAGACAGAGAGAGAAACTAAGAGAGAGACTAGAGAGACAGAGAGAGAAACTAAGAGACACTAAGAGAGAGACTAGAGAGACAGAGAGAGAAACTAAGAGAGAGACTAGAGAGACAGAGAGAGAAACTAAGAGAGGGACAGAGAGACAGAGAGAGAAACTAAGAGAAACTAAGAGAGAGACTAGAGAGACAGAGAGAGAAACTAAGAGAAACTAAGAGAGAGACTTGAGAGACAGAGAGATGGCTTGGGGATCCTTTCATTTCTCTCCTCTCCTGGGATCTCTCCATTCTTGTTCATTCATCACACCCTACTGATTGAGCTTCATCCAGTCAACAGGGATCGAGTCCCAAATGGCTAACTATTCCTTATATAATGCAGTGCACTACTTTTGACCAGGGCCTAAAGTAGTGCACTACACAGGGAGTAGGTATATTTATTTTTACTTTAGTTTATTTAGTAAATATTTGTATTAACTCTATTTCTTGAACTGCATTGTTGGTTAAGAGGTTGTAAGTAAGCATTTCACGTTAAGGTCTATTACACCTGTTGTATTCAGCGCTTGTGACAAATACAATTTGATTTGATTAGATTTGAATAGGGTTCCATTTGGAATGGAGACAGGAACACTTAAACCACCAGGTGGCGCCAAAGACCAGGCAACCAGAGATGGTAAAGGATTCTTCTGTTGGTACTTGTATGAACAGGAGGGGGCCGACTTGGCCTGTCAGATGTATTGTAACGGTTAACTGATATGAAGGTTGTTTTTTTTGTAGCTTGGATTGTATGAGTGTTTTTAGAATGAGCCAAGAGAACATACACATGACTGACAGTTAAAGCTTCTGTATCTCTCGACTACCAACACGAAAGGTTCAAGGATACAGCCTACAATGTTTACCTAAGAGGTATGAGACTCAGATTTAACCGCTACACGGTTAGAATGTGTAGCCGTTTCACTTGACTTGAGTGGATATATGCCGTCGTTTCACTATTTCAAGATGTACTGTACTTCTCAGAGAAGAATCCAACAACTTGGGGAAAGGTCTATGGCATGTTGCATATACTGATAACACCTACTGTAAGTTATTTACCCACTGGACACAAACTGGTTGAATCAACAGTGTTTCAGCTTGGTCTCCCATCCAGGGTCTGTAACCAAACCCAGCCCTGCTTATCTTTGGTCTCCCATCCAGGGTCTGTAACCAAACCCAGCCCTGCTTATCTTTGGTCTCCCATCCAGGGTCTGTAACCAAACCCAGCCCTGCTTAACTTTGGTCTCCCATCCAGGGTCTGTAACCAAGCCCAGCCCTGCTTATCTTTGGTCTCCCATCCAGGGTCTGTAACCAAGCCCAGCCCTGCTTATCTTTGGTCTCCCATCCAGGGTCTGTAACCAAACCCAGCCCTGCTTATCTTTGGTCTCCCATCCAGGTTCTGTAACCAAACCCAGCCCTGCTTATCTTTGGTCTCCCATCCAGGGTCTGTAACCAAACCCAGCCCTGCTTATCTTTGGTCTCCCATCCAGGGTCTGTAACCAAGCCCAGCCCTGCTTATCTTTGGTCTCCCATCCAGGGTCTTAACCAAACCCAGCCCTGCTTATCTTTGGTCTCCCATCCAGGGTCTGTAACCAAACCCAGCCCTGCTTATCTTTGGTCTCCCATCCAGGGTCTGTAACCAAACCCAGCCCTGCTTATCTTTGGTCTCCCATCCAGGGTCTGTAACCAAGCCCAGCCCTGCTTATCTTTGGTCTCCCATCCAGGGTCTGTAACCAAACCCAGCCCTGCTTATCTTTGGTCTCCCATCCAAGGTCTGTAACCAAGCCCAACCCTGCTTATCTTTGGTCTCCCATCCAGGGTCTGTAACCAAGCCCAACCCTGCTTATCTTTGGTCTCCCATCCAGGGTCTGTAACCAAACCCAGCCTTGCTTATCTTTGGTCTCCCATCCAGGGACTGTAACCAAACCCAGCCCTGCTTATCTTTGGTCTCCCATCCAGGGTCTGTAACCAAGCCCAGCCCTGCTTATCTTTGGTCTCCCATCCAGGGTCTGTAACCAAGCCCAGCCCTGCTTATCTTTGGTCTCCCATCCAGGGTCTGTAACCAAGCCCAGCCCTGCTTATCTTTGGTCTCCCATCCAGGGTCTTAACCAAACCCAGCCCTGCTTATCTTTGGTCTCCCATCCAGGGTCTTAACCAAACCCAGCCCTGCTTATCTTTGGTCTCCCATCCAGGGTCTGTAACCAAACCCAGCCCTGCTTATCTTTGGTCTCCCATCCAGGGTCTGTAACCAAACCCAGCCCTGCTTATCTTTGGTCTCCCATCTAGGGTCTGTAACCAAGCCCAGCCCTGCTTATCTTTGGTCTCCCATCCAGGGTCTGTAACCAAACCCAGCCCTGCTTATCTTTGGTCTCCCATCCAGGGTCTGTAACCAAGCCCAGCCCTGCTTATCTTTGGTCTCCCATCCAGGGTCTTAACCAAACCCAGCCCTGCTTATCTTTGATATTTGTTACCGACTATTACCAATGTCACGAACCGGCTCAAAGCCCGTAACAAAAAGGAGACAACGTGGAGATAAGGAGTAACAATATATATATTTATTAAGTAAAGTAACTGGGTATAATATACAATGGTGTGTGTAATCAGTAGTGTAAGTGAGTGTTTTGCATGCATGAATGTGATAATGCAGGGTGTTGAAAGATGCTAAAGTAAACAACCAAAAAACCACCAAGAAACACAACAAAATCTATAAAGGTGTCTGCATGGAGAGAGTCTCCTCCATGAATGGGGAAGTGGTGTATTTATCCTGGGACACACTGGGCTCAGGTGTTTCCCATGTAGCTGACGACCCTCCCAACTCCGCCCACCGGCATCCTAATAAGGAAACAAGAACAAAGAGAGAATACGGCAGACAGAGTGGGAGGGTCGTCACATTCCCCCACATAAAACCGGGGACCAACAAGGACCCCGGAACAACATACCGGCCCCTGCGTCCCAAATTGACACAGCCTCTGCGTCCCAAATTGACACAGCCTCTGCGTCCCAAATTGACACAGCCTCTGCGTCCCAAATTGACACAGCCTCTGCGTCCCAAATTGATGAGGGGTTACGTGTTCACACTTCCAATTTGCATCAGCCAACCTCCTCCTCAGACCTCAGCAACCTTTGCGCACGGGAAGCAACATTTAAGAGGAAAGAAGACTCCCCAGACCTCAGCAACCTTAGTGCATAGGAAGCAACATTTAAGAGGAAAGAAGAACACAAGACCAGGAGGGAACAGACAGGACAGAGAGAACATGACAATACCAAACAATGGTCAGTCACGTAACCATTTAGGAACAGGGCGCACGAGAGAGCGCATCAGCAATCACGTTTTCAGTCCCCCGGATGTGCCGCACATCGAGATGGAATGATTGTAAAAATAAACACCATCTCATTATTCTCTGGTTCGGACACATCATGGACCTCAAAAAAGTGAGAGGGTTATGGTCGGTGTAGACCACAATGGGTACTACCCCCCGACCCGACATACACTTCGAAGTGTTGTAGCGCCCAGATGAGTGCTAACGCTTCCTTTTCAATAACCGAACAGTTCAACTGATAATTGTTAAACTTTTTGGAAAAGGTTTACCGTCCTCTGTAGATTCCCACTGTTTATTCTCAGAGGAACGTGCATAATAGGGTTTTAACAAATTTACATGGCACAGGTAGTGTGCTTTCCTCCGTTCTGGAGTGGCAACTAGATCATTTCGCTCAGTGTACTTAAGCACCACTGTATATGGACCTTGAAACTTGGCTTGAAAAGGAGAACCAACAATTGGCAGCAGAGCAAGAACCTGGTCGCCTGGACTAAAGTGACGAGGCTCAGCTCGGCAATCAAATATGCCTTTCATCCTCTCCTGTGAAGATGATAGCTTCTCTTTAGCCATTTCACCAGCGGCATACAAGCGGCGCCGGAAATCACACACATACGATAACATGGACTGAGGAGGCTCGGGAGACTTCCAGTCATCCTGAAGAACAGATAGAAGTCCACGCACCCTATGTCCAAGCACAAGGCCATTTGGACTGAAACCCGTGCTCTCCTGTGTAACCTCCCTAGCGGCTAACAGTAACCAAGGCAACCCCTCCTCCCAATCCTTATCCATCTCAGTACAATAACCTCTCAACAAAGACTTAAGTGTTTGATGGAAACGTTCCAGTGTTCCTTGACTTTGCGCGTGATAGGCGCTAGCCAGATTGTGTTTAATATGGAGCTGTTGGAGAACCCGACCAAACAGACTAGAGGTGAAATTAGATCCTTGATCACTCTGAATAACCTTAGGGATTCCAAACAGTGACAGAAACTGAGTAAAAGCTTTTAACACAGACTTAGTCGTGATAGACCGGAGAGGATAGGCTGCTGGAAACCTTGTGGTCTGACACATCACAGTGAACAAGTAACTACTACCCTTTTTAGAACGAGGCAGAGGACCCACTCAGTCAATGATCAGATACTCAAAAGGTTGGCTGAGTACAGGAATAGGAAACAATGGTACCGGCTTAATAGCTTGATTAGGTTTACCAGTTAATTGACAGGTCTGACAAGTTTTTATAAAATCAGAAACATCCCTCTTTAATCTAGGCCAAAAGAAATGTCTTAATATGCGATGGTAGGTTTTCCTCACACCCATATGTCCAGCAACGTCGTTGTGAGAAGTTTCCAACACCAACTTACGAAGCTTAAATGGTACAACAACCTGACTAATTGCCTCCCCCAGAAAACAACTACCATGAGACACCCACTTTCTCATCAGGACATCCTCTTGGAGAAAATAGCCATGGGCGACATCTCCCAACTGCTCCACAGGCAGAATTTGGTCACGCAACTCTTCTAATGTGGAGTCATCCCGTTGCGCATTGATTAGATCTGAGCGGGTTACAGATAACGGGATAACAGGGAAAACAGTGACATACTTCTTTGTGGTATTCTCATTAGTCGGCGCAGAGAACACCTCTGGGAAACTCTGTACACTCTCATCAAGAATCCCAACAAATGACGGCTTAGTGGAAACCACTAGAGATGGAAACACGACAGGCCATACACGATCACCAGCCAAGTTATTCCCAAGGATAACGTCGATACCCTCAATAGGCAACGAAGGACGCACCCCCACAACAACTTCACCCTTCACCAGCCCACAATCCAACATCAGTTTATGCAACGGAACAGACAGAGTTTTCAAACCTATTCCCCTAATTAGAACACTATTCCCCTGAATCAGTCTCAGCAGAATAGGGTAACACAGACTCCAACACAAATGATTCAGAGGCACCTGTGTCTCTCAGGATCTTCACTGGCACTAGGTCCTTACTTCCTAACATAGACACAAAACCTTCCGTAATGAAAGGTAAATAGTCTGGATCAATATGGACTTTCACATGCTCCTGGACCTGAGGCAATGAGTCATGAGTGAACTGATGAACAGGCGCAGCTAACGCGGTAGGCTTAGATTTAGCGTAAGCACCCTTTGACCTGAGAAGTGGACATTCGTTTTTCCAATGACCTGAACCTTGACAGTCACTTTTGCCCAAAGTCAGCTTTACCACGGGAGTCAGGCTCAACCCTAGTTGAATAGAACTCTGCCCGTGAACCAAAATATCTCGGTGAGCGAAGCCCAAATCTATCCGAACGCCCCACTCATTCCGAATACGGGGCTCTGCAAAGACACTTTTGTGAGTCAACACATACTCATCCGCCAAAACCGCAGCTTCAGCGACATTCTTTACTTTTCGTTCGTTAATATATGTGGCAATACGATCAGGGATTGTGTCCTTAAATTGCTCTAACATAATCAGATCACACAGCCCTTGGAAAGTCACAACTGCAGAGGCGGAAGACCAGCGATTAAACTGTAAAGATAATTGTCGCGCAAACTCAACATGAGTCTGTTTATCATCCCTTTTTAAAGTTCTAAATCGTTGCCGGTAAGCCTCAGGGACCAATTCATAAATCTGTAACACAGCCGTTTTAACCTTATCATAACTGGCACTGTCGTGTACACTAAGAGCTGAATATGCTTCCTGCGCTTTACCAGTCAGCACACACTGCAACATTAAAGTGCGGTCAGAATCAGGCCAACTCCTAGCGTCAGCAACACGCTCAAACAACGAAAAGAATGTCTCAGGGTCCTTTTCATTAAACTGAGGCATTAACCGTAAGTTCCCAACAATATCAAATGTGTCAGGGGCACGACCAAAAGAGGAACGACCCCTAGGTAAATCTGGGTCACCTTCCCAGAACAAACTCTCCCCTGAGATCTTTCCTTCCCTAACCAACTCTATCCATTCTTGTTGCAACTTGATTTTAGCATGCTCCATATCTTGTTTAAATGCTAATTCCTTTTCATACTTTACACAATCATGCTCTAGCTTCTCACGATCATGCTCCAGCTGTAACAGAAGCAGTTCTTTCTGCTGTTCAAAAAGAAGACTACCATGACTAACCGATGGAATGGCCATTGTAACGTTACGGGGAGACAAAGAGTCCTCAGCAGAGGCTGGCCCAGTGGTAACTTCAAGAATACCACTCTCCATCAGATTTGCCTTCAATATCAACCTAATAGAATTTTAGACGTTTATCACTAATTTCAACCTTGTAGTGTTCAGCGACCTTCAACAGCTGTTCTTTAGTACCTAATTCTAACAATTCCTCTGATGGAAAGCGAATGAACTCATCTACATAAGACGCCATAGTTACAAAAAAAAATTCTCGCTCTTCCCCTCTGCTGAGCACACCAGACCACAACCCGAGAAATGACAATCACCCTGAGCACCACAGAAAAGAGATGAGATACGGAGCTTCCCCAAAAACCTACAATAACTCAACCCTAGTCTTCGTGCGGATTTGTGGTGGGAATTTACGCACTGTAGCCCGCTGGCAAGGAAAAACTCCCCAGCATGCTGGCAAATTCCACCAAGCCACGGATGTGCCCCCGAGACAACTGCTCAGTCCACAGACACCACACAAAAATAACAAACATTAACCATGCCCAACATATTTAAAAAATGAAACACGTCGCTAAGCCTATCAGGGGTAAAAGGCTATAGCTCCGGGTAGCAAGTTCCACTACCCTACCCAAATCTCCCACTGAGGTACACAGCCGATTACTCACCTCCTCAGACCGATGTCCCAACAGAAAGTAGAACAAGAGTTTCCAGGCTGGGCAGGGCCTGGAAACTAACCATTATACTCTCTCCAAAGCAGCACACAAACCAAACAACAAAGGCAACCAATACTGGGCCTATCAAACTCAAACAAAATATGCAAACCAAACACGTACCTCCACGTTCTCCCAAACCAATACGTTCAAAAATCCCAGATGAGCCCCCACTTGTCACGAACCGGCTCAAAGCCCGTAACAAAAAGGAGACAACATGGAGATAAGGAGTAACAATATATATATTTATTAAGTAAAGTAACTGGGTATAATATACAATGGTGTGTGTAATCAGTAGTGTAAGTGAGTGTTTTGCATGCATGAATGTGATAATGCAGGGTGTTGAAAGATGCTAAAGTAAACAACCAAAAAACCACCAAGAAACACAACAAAATCTATAAAGGTGTCTGCATGGAGAGAGTCTCCTCCATGAATGGGGAAGTGGTGTATTTATCCTGGGACACACTGGGCTCAGGTGTTTCCCATGTAGCTGACGACCCTCCCAACTCCGCCCACCGGCATCCTAATAAGGAAACAAGAACAAAGAGAGAATACGGCAGACAGAGTGGGAGGGTCGTCACACCAATGTGCTATCATGAGAATGATTGTTGAGAAATCTCCACTTAAAAATGACATAGATTAACTGTTGCTATTGAAGTCATTCCAAAGGGTAGTTTTAACAGAGCAAATTAAAATGTGACCAGACTTTCACTTCTATCGTCAGGTATACTATTTAGGCCTATATAACGTTTGCAATGTCATCAATATACAGTATATTGTTTCAATTCAACCCAGGCCTTTTTACTGCTATGGCCCATAGAAACACATTGAATGACACATTAATAAATGGCAAAACAGCCAGTCAAAAAATAAATCATAAGAAACACGGTTTAGATTTAAGAAAACAGGAAGTATTTTATTGTTTTCCCCATGTTTGTTCACGTTATTTTTGGCACATTTGACCCCCTATGCAATTTTTACATCCTGGGACTGGGTTACCTTCAGATGACTAAACTGAAGCTGGTTCGCATTGTAGAGCAGAACAGCCGACACCTTTGTGTTCGTGAGAGTCTCCCTTTAGATATTGGTGACATATTAGTTTCGTAGCTCCCACGATTCAGGTCTGGACAGTCGGTTTTGTGAGAAGACCTCTTGGAAATGAGGACGTCCGTGACAGAGAGTTCAGATGACTGCCATAAAGCCTGTGGATGTCGTGGAGCCAAACAGAGTCTCCCTTTTTGATGTTGGTGACATATTAGTTTGTAGCTCAACCTGATCGGGTTTGAAGATTTTGTGACAATGTTCTTGTCCGGATCTTCTCGTGTAGAAAAAGGCTGCTTCCACAAGCCTCATGTCATGGAATTAGGCACAAACTATCAGCAGAAATAGGGGCTTGAGCTGCAGACACCACAAGACCAGAGCAGCCCAACCCTCTTCCTGGAGATCTACCGTCCTGTGGGTTTTCAGTCCAACCCTCTTCCTGGAGATCTACCGTCCTGTGGGTTTTCAGCCCAACCCTCTTCCTGGAGATATACTGTCTTGTGGGTTTTCAGTCCAACCCTCTTCCTGGAGATCTACTGTCTTGTGGGTTTTCAGCCCAACCCTCTTCCTGGAGATCTACCGTCCTGTGGGTTTTCAGCCCAACCCTCTTCCTGGAGATCTACCGTCTTGTGGGTTTTCAGTCCAACCCTCTTCCTGGAGATTTACTGTCCTGTGGGTTTTCAGGCCAACCTTCTTCCTGGAGATCTACCGTCCTGTGGGTTTTCAGCCCAACCCTTTTCATGGAGATCTACCGTCCTGGTGGTTTTCAGTTCAACCCTCTTCCTGGAGATCTACCGCCCTGTGGGTTTTCAGTCTAACCCTCTTCCTGGAGATCTACCGTCCTGTGGGTTTTCAGTCTAACCCTCTTCCTGGAGATCTACTGTCCTGTGGGTTTTCAGTCCAACCGTAATTTAACACACCTGATTCTACTAACTAGCTGCTCAACAAGACCTTAACTAGCTGATTCAGATTTTCTAAATTAGGGTTGGAGTGAAAACCTACAGGACAGTAGACCTCCAGGAAGAGGTTTGGGCAGCCCTGCTCTAGCATAAACACATGGGAAGCTATTCAATATTCAAAATGAAGTCACCGTGTGACTCTAGGGGGTTTTAATTAATAACTTATCCTTACTCATTGTGTATTTATTCCTTGTGTTATTATTTCCCGTAAGTAAGCATTTCACTGTTAGTCTACACCTGTTGATTACACAGCATGTGACAAATACAATTTGATTTGAATCTGTCGTATAAATAAACAAAATATCTCAAATAGTTTTCTCTATTGGAATTTGGTTGTGCTTTTAGATGGTTGAAAGAACTGTGATAAAACATTGGAAATTCAACTAACTTCTGGCTGTCTTTTTATGTAGCAGAATTTAGGTTGTAATCTCATTGTACAGCGTCTCAACCAAATACTACCCAGTTATCCACGTTGAAATGATGTGGTGCTCCCAGTGGGTAGAGGTTAGCCTTTCTATGTTGTTGTACTCTTCAGCAGAGTTGGGGTCAATTCAGGAAGTACACTGAAATTCCAAATTCTCTTCAATGCTTTTCAATGAGGAAAATGTTGAATTGAAATTGGAATTTGGTTAACATTCTGAAATGACTGGAATTGAAAAGGAACTGACCCCAGCCCTGCTCCTCAGTCAAAATCAACCTCAAGGCCTACAGGAAGTACACCGAAATTCCAACTCTCTTAAATGCTTTTCAATGAGGAAAACGTTGAATTGAAATTGGAATTTAGTTAACATTCTGAAATGACTGGAAATGAAATGGAACTGACCCCAACCCTGCTCCTCAGTCAAAATCAACCTCAAGGCCTACCAAGTAACATGGACTTACAAATTATGTTGCAAGGTTAAAGACAAAGGAATGTACGTTCTTCATCAGTACAGTGACCTTGTTCTCTATAATGCATAAAAGTTAGAAAAGCAAAAAAAATAAGTGCCTCCACTTTGCACGTTGTCAGATAAGATCCTTTGAAATATTTCAATGTTATTTTTCTTGATCAAATAGTCAGTTCTCACTAGTATTGTGCTTGGTGCCTTCCAGCATATTTCTGATGTTGTGGTCTATCATCTTTCCCCTTCACTGTCACATATTGGGAGCACAGTCTTCTGAAAGTGTATGTGTGTCTGCGTCCCAAACGACATTCTATTCCCACAGAGGAACCCGATTACATATCTAGTACACTACTTCTGACCAGATCCCTATGGGGAATAGGGTGCCTATGGAGAATAGGTTACCATTTGGAACTCACACTATGTATGTAAATGTGTCTTTGAGCTATTTGACGAAGCATATTAATAGCAGGTGCTTCCTGTGACATAAAAATACCACGATGGCGTACAACCAGTGTGTAATGTCAACCCGCTGTGACGGATTACCTATCAATATCTACAGGAACCACGCTCCGCCAGCTCAAAGCAACCAACCACGAGCAGCCAGAGATGATGGGCCAAACAAAGGATCTAGTTCTCTGAAACGCAGCCCGTGTGAAAAATATAATGTATTATTATTTTGACAGTTAATGCAGCTAGTAAACTCTGTGATGTTTTTTTCAATTGACTCTCAAGCTGTGTAAACTAATGATTACCCATTATAATGATTATTATTATCATGGGTGACTTCAATGGATTTCTAGCAGAGGGGTTCCATATGTGTAAATGATGTCAGCTAGGATCTACAGTATTGTTTGTGTACCATATAGAATATATACAGTTTACAAGGGACACCAGCCCGTTCAAGAAATCTGATCGGGTCCATGAGTCACATGACCGTTGCTACGTATATGAAGCAGGCAGACAGGCATCGAGGCATTCAGTTACTGTTTGATTGAATGGGAAAAACAAGTGACCTACAGTGCATTCGGAAAGTATTCAGACCACTTGACTTTTTCCACATTTTGTTACGTTACAGCCTTATTCTAAAATTGATTAAATTGTGGATTTTTTCCCCTCATCAATCTACGCACAATACCCCATAATGACAAAGCAAAAACAGTTTACAAAAGTGTTTAATAAACTGAAATATCACATTTACATAAGTATCCAGACCCTTTACTCAGTACTTTGTTGAAGCACTTTTGGCAGTGATTACAGCCTTGAGTCTTCTTGGGTATGACGCTACAAGCTTGGCACACCTGTATTTGGGGAGTTTCTCCCATTCTTCTCCACAGATCCTCTCAAGCTCTGTCAGGTTGGATAGGGAGCGTCGCTGCACAGCTATTTCCGTGTGTCTCCAGAGGCTAGATCAGGTTCAGGTCCGGGCTCTGACTGGGCCACTCAAGGACATTCAGAGACTTATCGCATTGTCTTGGCTGTGTGCTTAGGGTCGTTATCCTGTTGGAAGATTAACCTTCGCCCCAGTCTGAGGTCAGTAAGTCTGATTCTGGAGCAGGATTTCATCAAGGATCTCTCTGTACTTTTCTCCGTTCATCTTTTCCTTGATCCTGACTAGTCTCCCAGTCCCTGTCGCTGAAAAACCTCCCAACAGCATGATGCTGCCACCATGCTTCACCGTAGGGATGGTGCCAGGTTTCCTCCAGACGTGACGCTTGGCATTCAGGCCAAATAGTTCAATCTTGGTTTCATCAGACCAGAGAATCTTGTTTCTCCATGGTCTGAGAGTCCTTTTGGCAAACTCCAAGCAGGCTGTCATGTGCCTTTTACTGAGGAGTGGCTTCCATCTGGCCACTCTACCATAAAGGCGTGATTGGTGGAGGGCACCAGCGATGGTTGTCCTTCTGGAAGGTTCTCCCATCTCAACAGTGGAACTCTAGAGCTCTGTCTGAGTGAACATTGGGTTCTTGGTCACCTCCCTGAACAAAACCCTTCTCCCCCGATTGCTCAATTTGTCAGGCCGGCCAGCTCTAGGAAGAGTCTTGGTGGTTCCAAAACTCTTTCATTTAAGAATGATAGAGGCCACTGTGTTCTTGGGGACCTTCAATGCTGCAGACATTTTTTGGTACCCTTCCCTAGATCTGTGCCTCGATACGATCCTGTCACCAGCCCCAGTCCATCCTCTCGCCAGCCCCAGCCCATCCTCTCACCAGGCCCAGTCCATCCTCTCACCAGCCCCAGACCATCCTCTCACCAGGCCCAGTCCATCCTCTCATCGGTCCCAGTCCATCCTCTCACCGGTCCCAGTCCATCCTCTCACCAGCCCCAGTCCATCCTCTCACCAGCCCCAGTCCATCCTCTCACCAGCCCCAGTCCATCCTCTCGCCAGCCCCAGCCCATCCTCTCACCAGCCCCAGTCCATCCTCTCGCCAGCCCCAGCCCATCCTCTCACCAGCCCCAGACCATCCTCTCACCAGGCCCAGTCCATCCTCTCACCGGTCCCAGTCCACCCTCTCACCAGCCCCAGACCATCCTCTCACCAGCCCCAGTCCATCCTCTCACCAACCCCAGACCATCCTCTCACCAGCCCCAGTCCATCCGCTCACCAACCCCAGTCCATCATCTCACCAGCCCCAGTCCATCCTCTCACCAGCCCCAGTCCATCCTCTCACCAGCCTCAGTCCATCCTCTCACCAGCCCCAGTCCATCCTCTCACCAGCCCCAGTCCATCCTCTCACCAGCCCCAGTCCATGCTCTCACCAGCCCCAGTCCATCCTATCACCAGCCCCAGTCCATCCTCCCACCAGCCCCAGACCATCCTCTCACCAGCCCTAGTCCATCCTCTCACCAGTCCCAGTCCATCCTCTCTCCAGCCCCAGTCCATCCTCTCACCAGCCCCAGTCCATCCTCTCACCAGCCCCAGTCCATCCTCTCACCAGCCCCAGTCCATCCTCTCACCAGCCCCAGTCCATCCTCTCACCAGTCCCAGACCATCCTCTCACCAGCCCCCTGTCCATTACCCCTCCTCCCCCCTGTCCCTTACCCCTCCTCCCCCCTGTCCACTACCCCTCCTCCACCCTGTCCCTTACCTCTCCTCCCCCCTGTCCCTTACCAGCCCTCACCAGCCCCCTTTCCTCTCACCAGCCCCCTTACCCCTCCTGCCCCCTGTCCATTACCCCTCCTCCCCTCCTCCCCCCTGTCCATTACCCCTCCTGCCCCCTGTCCCTTACCCCTCCTCCCCCCTGTCCACTACCCCTCCTCCCCCCTGTCCATTACCCCTCCTCCCCCTGTCCCTTACCCCTCCTCCCCCTGTCCCTTACCCCTCCTCCCCCCTGTCCACTACCCCTCCTCCCCCCTGTCCACTACCCCTCCTCCCCCCTGTCCATTACCCCTCCTCCACCTTGCCCATTACCCCTCCTCCCCCCTGTCCATTACCCCTCCTCCCCCCTGCCCATTACCCCTCCTCCCCCTATCCCTGTCCATTACCCCTCCTCCCCCCTGTCCCTGTCCATTACCCCTCCTCCCCCCTGTCCCTGTCCATTACCCCTCCTCCCTCCTGTCCCTGTCCATTACCCTCCTCAATCCTATCCATTACTATTCCTCCCTCCTGTCCCTGTCCATTACCCCTCCTCCCCCCTGTCCATTACCCCTCCTCCCTCCTGTCCATTACCCCTCCTCCCTCCTGTCCCTGTCCATTACCCCACCTCCCCCCTTTCACTTACCCCTCCTCCCCCTGTCCATTACCCCTCCTCCCCCCTGTCCATTACCCCTCCTCCCTTCTGTCCCTGTCCATTACCCCTCCTCCCTCCTGTCCCTGTCCATTACCCCTCCTCCCCCCTGTCCCTGTCCATTACCCCTCCTCCCTCCTGTCCATGACCCCTCCTCCCTCCTGTCCATTACCCCTCCTCCCTCCTCCCCCCTGTCCCTTACCCCTCCTCCCTCCTGTCCCTGTCCATTACCTCTCCTCAACCCTGTCCATTACCTCTCCTCCCTCCTGTCCATTACCCCTCCTCCCTCCTCCCTCCTCCCTCCTCCCCCCTGTCCCTTACCCCTCCTCCCCCCTGTCCCTGTCCATTACCCCTCCTCCCCCTGTCCCCGTCCATTACCCCTCCTCCCCCCTGTCCATTACCCCTCCTCCCTCCTGTCCCTGTTCATTACCCCTTCTCCATCTGTCCATTACCCCTCCTCCCCCTGTCCCTGTCCATTACCCCTCCTCAACACTGCCCCTGAGAGGAGAGAACCCCAGGCTTTCTGTCAGAGGAGAGAAGCCCAGGCTTTATGTCAGAGAGGAGAGAAGCCCAGGCTTTATGTCAGAGAGGAGAGAAGCCCAGGCTTTATGTCAGAGAGGAGAGAAGCCCAGGCTTTATGTCAGAGAGGAGAGAAGCCCAGGCTTTATGTCAGAGAGGAGAGAAGCCCAGGCTTTACGTCAGAGAGGAGAGAAGCCCAGGCTTTACGTCAGAGAGGAGAGAAGCCCAGGCTTTACGTCAGAGAGGAGAGAAGCCCAGGCTTTATGTCAGAGAGGAGAGAAACCCAGGCTTTATGTCAGAGAGGAGAGAAACCCAGGCTTTATGTCAGAGAGGAGAGAAACCCAGGCTTTATGTCAGAGAGGAGAGAAGCCCAGGCTTTATGTCAGAGAGGAGAGAAGCCCAGGCTTTATGTCAGAGAGGAGAGAAGCCCAGGCTTTATGTCAGAGAGGAGAGAAGCCCAGGCTTTATGTCAGAGAGGAGAGAAGCCCAGGCTTTATGTCAGAGAAGAGAGAAGCCCAGGCTTTATGTCAGAGAGGAGAGAAGCCCAGGCTTTACGTCAGAGAGGAGAGAAGCCCAGGCTTTACGTCGTAGAGGAGAGAAGCCCAGGCTTTACGTCAGAGAGGAGAGAAGCCCAGGCTTTATGTCAGAGAGGAGAGAAGCCCAGGCTTTATGTCAGAGAGGAGAGAAGCCCAGGCTTTACGTCAGAGAGGAGAGAAGCCCAGGCTTTCGGTCAGTGTGAACCTGAGCCACATAGTGGTTGATTGATCTCTAGCCTCCAGTAGCACCGACTGTGGAGTAGTGGACTGAGTGGCACAACATAATAAAACAACCTGGAGGAATGTGAAAAAATATTGAAATTGCCAAGGAAGCAGCAGCTCCCTGGAAGGTATCACTGTGTCGTGGGAAAGTGTTCATTAGTTGGACTGATTGACTCTGGCCTATACGCCTCTCACCCCTCACTGTGAAACAAGGGTTGTATTCATTAGGGTGTGCAACAGAAAAACGGTTTGAATCAATTTACAACAGAAAACAAAAATGTGCCTTTGTTAATGGACAAGCCCAAGTAGTCGCTCCCTGTTTCAGTCCATTTTCTTCTATTTTGGGGTCCTAATGAACACGACCCAGGTCTCTAACTCTGCTCTCTCCTCTCTGTATGTTTTAATAGCTAAACGTCAGCACTTCCATGTATGTGATGAGAGAGAGACCAGATGTGTGATTTCACATCAGGGTGGTAGTTAAACGTCATGTTGGGGATCACACACTGTCAGATAAGAGCTGTGTTGGTACAACAGGAGGCTGCTAGGAGGAGGACGGCTCATAAGAATGACCGGAACGGAGCAGACGGAACGGCATCAAACACCTGGAAACCATGCGTTTGATGTATTTGATTCCATTCCACTGATTCCGGTCCAGTCAAATCAGATGTTATTGGTCAATACACATGGTTAGCAGATGTTATTGGTCACATACACATGGTTAGCAGATGTTATTGGTCACATACACATGGTTAGCAGATGTTATTGGTCACATACACATGGTTAGCAGATGTTATTGGTCACATACACATGGTTAGCAGATGTTATTGGTCACATACACATGGTTAGCAGATGTTATTGGTCACATACACATGGTTAGCAGATGTTATTGGTCACATACACATGGTTAGCAGATGTTATTGGTCACATACACATGGTTAGCAGATGTTATTGGTCACATACACATGGTTAGCAGATGTTATTGGTCACATACACATGGTTAGCAGATGTTATTGGTCACATACACATGGTTAGCAGATGTTATTGGTCACATACACATGGTTAGCAGATGTTATTGGTCACATACACATGGTTAGCAGATGTTATTGGTCACATACACATGGTTAGCAGATGTTATTGGTCACATACACATGGCTAGCAGATGTTATTGGTCACATACACATGGTTAGCAGATGTTATTGGTCACATACACATGGTTAGCAGATGTTATTGGTCACATACACATGGTTAGCAGATGTTATTGGTCACATACACATGGTTAGCAGATGTTATTGGTCACATACACATGGCTAGCAGATGTTATTGGTCACATACACATGGTTAGCAGATGTTATTGGTCACATACACATGGTTAGCAGGTGTTATTGCGAGTGTAGTGAAATGCTTATGCTTCTAGATCTGACAGTGCAGCAGTATCTAACAGGTAATATCTAACAAATTCCCCAACCAAACCTAATATCTAACAAATTCCAATACAAAACCTAATACACACAATCTAGTAAAGGAATCGGATAAGACTATATAAGTATAAAATATATGGATGAGCAGTGACAGAGCGGTTAAGATGCAATAGATAGTAAAGAATAGATAGTGAAGGATACAGTATACATTATACACATACGAGATGAGTAATGCGAGCTATGTGAACATTCTTTAAAGTGGCATTATTAAAGTGACTAGTGTTCCATTTATTAAAGTGGCCAATGATATCAAGTCTGTAGGTAGGCAACCGCCTGTCTGTGCTAGCGGTGGCTGGTTTAACAATCAGTCATTAC
This sequence comes from Salvelinus namaycush, assembly GCF_016432855.1. Lineage (NCBI taxonomy): Eukaryota > Metazoa > Chordata > Actinopteri > Salmoniformes > Salmonidae > Salvelinus > Salvelinus namaycush. The sequence continues at coordinate 84,526,184 of NC_052310.1, forward strand.
AACGACTCCTTTCTCCCCAATTAGGGTGCCACCAACTTCCTGTGGTTGGTACAGCAGACAGTTATTATTCCGTATGCAAAACCAAGGTGATTGAGATTGTTCAAATTGCACTATTAACGGATGTGTTGCGCACAACTCACATCAGAGTCAATGGCAAAATACAAGGAATAATGTGTTGTGTGTGTTCCTGATTCTCCCGTACCTGTGGGTCTGTCATCCCAAACAGGATGACATGGATACATGTCATCCCTCCTCCTCCTCCCCCCTGTCCATGTCCCTAACCCCTCCTCCTTGATTCTCCCGTACCTGTGGGTCTGTCATCCCAAACAGGATGACATGGATACATGTCATCCCTCCTCCTCCTCCTCCTCCCCCCTGTCCATGTCCCTAACCCCTCCTCCTTGATTCTCCCGTACCTGTGGGTCTGTCATCCCAAACAGGATGACATGGATACATGTCATCCCTCCTCCTCCTCCTCCCCCCTGTCCATGTCCCTAACCCCTCCTCCTTGATTCTCCCGTACCTGTGGGTCTGTCATCCCAAACAGCACCATATTCCCTGTATAGTACACTATATGGTGAATAAGGTGTCATTTGGTACGCAGACATTACTCACTGTTCTGCTGTTAGGGATTCATCTGATCCATGAAGTTTCTACGTATCAACAACCACGCTGAGGTGGCAGGTAGCCTAGTGGTTAGAGGGGAGGGGTGGCAGGTAGCCTAGTGGTTAGAGGGGAGGGGTGGCAGGTAGCCTAGTGGTTAGAGGGGAGGGGCAGCAGGTAGCCTAGTGGTTAGAGGGGAGGGGTGGCAGGTAGCCTAGTGGTTAGAGGGGAGGGGTGGCAGGTAGCCTAGTGGTTAGAGGGGAGGGGTGGCAGGTAGCCTTAGTGGTTAGAGGGGAGGGGCGGCAGGTAGCCTAGTGGTTAGAGGGGAGGGGTGGCAGGTAGCCTAGTGGTTAGAGGGGAGGGGCGGCAGGTAGCCTAGTGGTTAGAGGGGAGGGGCGGCAGGTAGCCTAGTGGTTAGAGGGGAGGGGTGGCAGGTAGCCTAGTGGTTAGAGGGGAGGGGCAGCAGGTAGCCTAGTGGTTAGAGGGGAGGGGCGGCAGGTAGCCTAGTGGTTAGAGGGGAGGGGCGGCAGGTAGCCTAGTGGTTAGAGGGTAGAGGCGGCAGGTAGCCTAGTGGTTAGAGGGGAGGGGCAGCAGGTAGCCTAGTGGTTAGAGGGTAGAGGCGGCAGGTAGCCTAGTGGTTAGAGGGGAGGGGCAGCAGGTAGCCTAGTGGTTAGAGGGTAGAGGCGGCAGGTAGCCTAGTGGTTAGAGGGGAGGGGTGGCAGGTAGCCTAGTGGTTAGAGGGGAGGGGCGGCAGGTAGCCTAGTGGTTAGAGGGGAGGGGCAGCAGGTAGCCTAGTGGTTAGAGGGGAGGGGCGGCAGGTAGCCTAGTGGTTAGAGGGGAGGGGCAGCAGGTAGCCTAGTGGTTAGAGGGGAGGGGCAGCAGGTAGCCTAGTGGTTAGAGGGGAGGGGCGGCAGGTAGCCTAGTGGTTAGAGGGGAGGGGCGGCAGGTAGCCTAGTGGTTAGAGGGGAGGGGCGGCAGGTAGCCTAGTGGTTAGAGGGGAGGGGCGGCAGGTAGCCTAGTGGTTAGAGGGGAGGGGCGGCAGGTAGCCTAGTGGTTAGAGGGGAGGGGCAGCAGGTAGCCTAGTGGTTAGAGGGGAGGGGCGGCAGGTAGCCTAGTGGTTAGAGGGGAGGGGCAGCAGGTAGCCTAGTGGTTAGAGGGGAGGGGCAGCAGGTAGCCTAGTGGTTAGAGGGGAGGGGCGGCAGGTAGCCTAGTGGTTAGAGGGGAGGGGCGGCAGGTAGCCTAGTGGTTAGAGGGGAGGGGCGGCAGGTAGCCTAGTGGTTAGAGGGGAGGGGCGGCAGGTAGCCTAGTGGTTAGAGGGGAGGGGCGGCAGGTAGCCTAGTGGTTAGAGGGGAGGGGCGGCAGGTAGCCTAGTGGTTAGAGGGGAGGGGCGGCAGGTAGCCTAGTGGTTAGAGGGGAGGGGCGGCAGGTAGCCTAGTGGTTAGAGGGGAGGGGCGGCAGGTAGCCTAGTGGTTAGAGGGGAGGGGCGGCAGGTAGCCTAGTGGTTAGAGGGGAGGGGCGGCAGGTAGCCTAGTGGTTAGAGGGGAGGGGCGGCAGGTAGCCTAGTGGTTAGAGGGGAGGGGCGGCAGGTAGCCTAGTGGTTAGAGGGGAGGGGCGGCAGGTAGCCTAGTGGTTAGAGGGGAGGGGCGGCAGGTAGCCTAGTGGTTAGAGGGGAGGGGCGGCAGGTAGCCTAGTGGTTAGAGGGGAGGGGCGGCAGGTAGCCTAGTGGTTAGAGGGGAGGGGCGGCAGGTAGCCTAGTGGTTAGAGGGGAGGGGCGGCAGGTAGCCTAGTGGTTAGAGGGGAGGGGCGGCAGGTAGCCTAGTGGTTAGAGGGGAGGGGCGGCAGGTAGCCTAGTGGTTAGAGGGGAGGGGCGGCAGGTAGTCTAGTGGTTAGAGGGGAGGGGTGGCAGGTAGCCTAGTGGTTAGAGGGGAGGGGCGGCAGGTAGCCTAGTGGTTAGAGGGGAGGGGCGGCAGGTAGCCTAGTGGTTAGAGGGGAGGGGCGGCAGGTAGCCTAGTGGTTAGAGCGTAGAGGCGGCAGGTAGCCTAGTGGTTAGAGGGGAGGGGCGGCAGGTAGTCTAGTGGTTAGAGGGGAGGGGCGGCAGGTAGCCTAGTGGTTAGAGGGGAGGGGCGGCAGGTAGCCTAGTGGTTAGAGGGGAGGGGCGGCAGGTAGCCTAGTGGTTAGAGGGGAGGGGCGGCAGGTAGCCTAGTGGTTAGAGGGGAGGGGCGGCAGGTAGCCTAGTGGTTAGAGGGGAGGGGCGGCAGGTAGCCTAGTGGTTAGAGGGGAGGGGCGGCAGGTAGCCTAGTGGTTAGAGGGGAGGGGCGGCAGGTAGTCTAGTGGTTAGAGGGGAGGGGTGGCAGGTAGCCTAGTGGTTAGAGGGGAGGGGCGGCAGGTAGCCTAGTGGTTAGAGGGGAGGGGCGGCAGGTAGCCTAGTGGTTAGAGGGGAGGGGCGGCAGGTAGCCTAGTGGTTAGAGGGGAGGGGCGGCAGGTAGCCTAGTGGTTAGAGGGGAGGGGCGGCAGGTAGCCTAGTGGTTAGAGGGGAGGGGCGGCAGGTAGCCTAGTGGTTAGAGGGGAGGGGCGGCAGGTAGCCTAGTGGTTAGAGGGGAGGGGCGGCAGGTAGCCTAGTGGTTAGAGGGGAGGGGCGGCAGGTAGCCTAGTGGTTAGAGTGTAGAGGTGGCAGGTAGCCTAGTGGTTAGAAGGGAGGGGCGGCAGGTAGCCTAGTGGTTAGAGGGGAGGGGCGGCAGGTAGCCTAGTGGTTAGAGGGGGGGGGCGGCAGCGTATCCTAGTGGTTAGAGGGGAGGGGCGGCAGGTAGCCTAGTGGTTAGAGGGGAGGGGCGGCAGGTAGCCTAGTGGTTAGAGTGTAGAGGTGGCAGGTAGCCTAGTGGTTAGAGGGGAGGGGCGGCAGGTAGCCTAGTGGTTAGAGGGGAGGGGCGGCAGGTAGCCTAGTGGTTAGAGGGGAGGGGCGGCAGCGTAGCCTAGTGGTTAGAGGGGAGGGGCGGCAGGTAGCCTAGTGGTTAGAGGGGAGGGGCGGCAGGGTAGCCTAGTGGTTAGAGGGGAGGGGTGGCAGGGTAGCCTAGTGGTTAGAGGGGAGGGGCGGCAGGGTAGCCTAGTGGTTAGAGGGGAGGGGCGGCAGGGTAGCCTAGTGGTTAGAGGGGAGGGGCGGCAGGGTAGCCTAGTGGTTAGAGGGGAGGGGCGGCAGGGTAGCCTAGTGGTTAGAGGGGAGGGGCGGCAGGGTAGCCTAGTGGTTAGAGGGGAGGGGCGGCAGGTAGCCTAGTGGTTAGAGGGGAGGGGCGGCAGCGTAGCCTAGTGGTTAGAGGGGAGGGGCGGCAGGTAGCCTAGTGGTTAGAGGGGAGGGGCAGCAGGTAGCCTAGTGGTTAGAGTGTAGAGGCGGCAGGTAGCCTAGTGGTTAGAGGGGAGGGGCGGCAGGTAGCCTAGTGGTTAGAGGGGAGGGGCGGCAGGTAGCCTAGTGGTTAGAGGGGAGGGGCGGCAGGTAGCCTAGTGGTTAGAGGGGAGGGGCGGCAGGTAGCCTAGTGGTTAGAGGGGAGGGGCGGCAGGTAGCCTAGTGGTTAGAGGGGAGGGGCGGCAGGTAGTCTAGTGGTTAGAGGGGAGGGGTGGCAGGTAGCCTAGTGGTTAGAGGGGAGGGGCGGCAGGTAGCCTAGTGGTTAGAGGGGAGGGGCGGCAGGTAGCCTAGTGGTTAGAGGGGAGGGGCGGCAGGTAGCCTAGTGGTTAGAGGGGAGGGGCGGCAGGTAGCCTAGTGGTTAGAGGGGAGGGGCGGCAGGTAGCCTAGTGGTTAGAGGGGAGGGGCGGCAGGTAGCCTAGTGGTTAGAGGGGAGGGGCGGCAGGGTAGCCTAGTGGTTAGAGGGGAGGGGCGGCAGGGTAGCCTAGTGGTTAGAGGGGAGGGGCGGCAGGGTAGCCTAGTGGTTAGAGGGGAGGGGCGGCAGGTAGCCTAGTGGTTAGAGGGGAGGGGCGGCAGCGTAGCCTAGTGGTTAGAGGGGAGGGGCGGCAGGTAGCCTAGTGGTTAGAGGGGAGGGGCAGCAGGTAGCCTAGTGGTTAGAGGGGAGAGGCGGCAGGTAGCCTAGTGGTTAGAGCGTAGGGGCGGCAGGTAGCCTAGTGGTTAGAGCGTAGAGGCGGCAGCGTAGCCTAGTGGTTAGAGGGGAGGGGCGGCAGGTAGCCTAGTGGTTAGAGGGGAGGGGCGGCAGGTAGCCTAGTGGTTAGAGGGGAGGGGCGGCAGGTAGCCTAGTGGTTAGAGGGGAGGGGCGGCAGGTAGCCTAGTGGTTAGAGGGGAGGGGCGGCAGGTAGCCTAGTGGTTAGAGGGGAGGGGCGGCAGGTAGCCTAGTGGTTAGAGTGTAGAGGTGGCAGGTAGCCTAGTGGTTAGAAGGGAGGGGCGGCAGGTAGCCTAGTGGTTAGAGGGGAGGGGCGGCAGGTAGCCTAGTGGTTAGAGGGGAGGGGCGGCAGCGTATCCTAGTGGTTAGAGGGGAGGGGCGGCAGGTAGCCTAGTGGTTAGAGGGGAGGGGCGGCAGGTAGCCTAGTGGTTAGAGCGTAGAGGCGGCAGGTAGCCTAGTGGTTAGAGGGGAGGGGCGGCAGGTAGTCTAGTGGTTAGAGGGGAGGGGCGGCAGGTAGCCTAGTGGTTAGAGGGAGGGGCGGCAGGTAGCCTAGTGGTTAGAGGGGAGGGGCGGCAGGTAGCCTAGTGGTTAGAGGGGAGGGGCGGCAGGTAGCCTAGTGGTTAGAGGGGAGGGGCGGCAGGTAGCCTAGTGGTTAGAGGGGAGGGGCGGCAGGTAGCCTAGTGGTTAGAGGGGAGGGGCGGCAGGTAGCCTAGTGGTTAGAGGGGAGGGGCGGCAGGTAGTCTAGTGGTTAGAGGGGAGGGGTGGCAGGTAGCCTAGTGGTTAGAGGGGAGGGGCGGCAGGTAGCCTAGTGGTTAGAGGGGAGGGGCGGCAGGTAGCCTAGTGGTTAGAGGGGAGGGGCGGCAGGTAGCCTAGTGGTTAGAGGGGAGGGGCGGCAGGTAGCCTAGTGGTTAGAGGGGAGGGGCGGCAGGTAGCCTAGTGGTTAGAGGGGAGGGGCGGCAGGTAGCCTAGTGGTTAGAGGGGAGGGGCGGCAGGTAGCCTAGTGGTTAGAGGGGAGGGGCGGCAGGTAGCCTAGTGGTTAGAGTGTAGAGGTGGCAGGTAGCCTAGTGGTTAGAGGGGAGGGGCGGCAGGTAGCCTAGTGGTTAGAGGGGAGGGGCGGCAGGTAGCCTAGTGGTTAGAGGGGAGGGGCGGCAGCGTAGCCTAGTGGTTAGAGGGGAGGGGCGGCAGGTAGCCTAGTGGTTAGAGTGGAGGGGCGGCAGGGTAGCCTAGTGGTTAGAGGGGAGGGGTGGCAGGGTAGCCTAGTGGTTAGAGGGGAGGGGCGGCAGGGTAGCCTAGTGGTTAGAGGGGAGGGGCGGCAGGGTAGCCTAGTGGTTAGAGGGGAGGGGCGGCAGGGTAGCCTAGTGGTTAGAGGGGAGGGGCGGCAGGGTAGCCTAGTGGTTAGAGGGGAGGGGCGGCAGGGTAGCCTAGTGGTTAGAGGGGAGGGGCGGCAGGTAGCCTAGTGGTTAGAGGGGAGGGGCGGCAGCGTAGCCTAGTGGTTAGAGGGGAGGGGCGGCAGGTAGCCTAGTGGTTAGAGGGGAGGGGCAGCAGGTAGCCTAGTGGTTAGAGTGTAGAGGCGGCAGGTAGCCTAGTGGTTAGAGGGGAGGGGCGGCAGGTAGCCTAGTGGTTAGAGGGGAGGGGCGGCAGGTAGCCTAGTGGTTAGAGGGGAGGGGCGGCAGGTAGCCTAGTGGTTAGAGGGGAGGGGCGGCAGGTAGCCTAGTGGTTAGAGGGGAGGGGCGGCAGGTAGCCTAGTGGTTAGAGGGGAGGGGCGGCAGGTAGTCTAGTGGTTAGAGGGGAGGGGTGGCAGGTAGCCTAGTGGTTAGAGGGGAGGGGCGGCAGGTAGCCTAGTGGTTAGAGGGGAGGGGCGGCAGGTAGCCTAGTGGTTAGAGGGGAGGGGCGGCAGGTAGCCTAGTGGTTAGAGGGGAGGGGCGGCAGGTAGCCTAGTGGTTAGAGGGGAGGGGCGGCAGGTAGCCTAGTGGTTAGAGGGGAGGGGCGGCAGGTAGCCTAGTGGTTAGAGGGGAGGGGCGGCAGGGTAGCCTAGTGGTTAGAGGGGAGGGGCGGCAGGGTAGCCTAGTGGTTAGAGGGGAGGGGCGGCAGGGTAGCCTAGTGGTTAGAGGGGAGGGGCGGCAGGTAGCCTAGTGGTTAGAGGGGAGGGGCGGCAGCGTAGCCTAGTGGTTAGAGGGGAGGGGCGGCAGGTAGCCTAGTGGTTAGAGGGGAGGGGCAGCAGGTAGCCTAGTGGTTAGAGGGGAGAGGCGGCAGGTAGCCTAGTGGTTAGAGCGTAGGGGCGGCAGGTAGCCTAGTGGTTAGAGCGTAGAGGCGGCAGCGTAGCCTAGTGGTTAGAGGGGAGGGGCGGCAGGTAGCCTAGTGGTTAGAGGGGAGGGGCGGCAGGTAGCCTAGTGGTTAGAGGGGAGGGGCGGCAGGTAGCCTAGTGGTTAGAGGGGAGGGGCGGCAGGTAGCCTAGTGGTTAGAGTGTAGAGGCGGCAGCGTAGCCTAGTGGTTAGAGGGGAGGGGCGGCAGGTAGCCTAGTGGTTAGAGGGGAGGGGCGGCAGGTAGCCTAGTGGTTAGAGGGTAGGGGCGGCAGCGTAGCCTAGTGGTTAGAGGGGAGGGGCGGCAGGTAGCCTAGTGGTTAGAGGGGAGGGGCGGCAGGTAGCCTAGTGGTTAGAGGGGAGGGGCGGCAGGTAGCCTAGTGGTTAGAGGGGAGGGGCGGCAGGTAGCCTAGTGGTTAGAGGGGAGGGGCGGCAGGTAGCCTAGTGGTTAGAGGGGAGGGGCGGCAGGTAGCCTAGTGGTTAGAGGGGAGGGGCGGCAGGTAGCCTAGTGGTTAGAGGGGAGGGGCGGCAGGTAGCCTAGTGGTTAGAGGGGAGGGGCAGCAGGTAGCCTAGTGGTTAGAGGGGAGGGGCGGCAGGTAGCCTAGTGGTTAGAGGGGAGGGGCAGCAGGTAGCCTAGTGGTTAGAGGGGAGGGGCAGCAGGTAGCCTAGTGGTTAGAGGGGAGGGGCGGCAGGTAGCCTAGTGGTTAGAGGGGAGGGGCGGCAGGTAGCCTAGTGGTTAGAGGGGAGGGGCGGCAGGTAGCCTAGTGGTTAGAGGGGAGGGGCGGCAGGTAGCCTAGTGGTTAGAGGGGAGGGGCGGCAGGTAGCCTAGTGGTTAGAGGGGAGGGGCGGCAGCGTAGCCTAGTGGTTAGAGGGGAGGGGCGGCAGGTAGCCTAGTGGTTAGAGGGGAGGGGCGGCAGGTAGCCTAGTGGTTAGAGGGGAGGGGCGGCAGGTAGCCTAGTGGTTAGAGGGGAGGGGCGGCAGGTAGCCTAGTGGTTAGAGGGGAGGGGCGGCAGGTAGCCTAGTGGTTAGAGGGGAGGGGCGGCAGGTAGCCTAGTGGTTAGAGGGGAGGGGCGGCAGGTAGCCTAGTGGTTAGAGGGGAGGGGCGGCAGGTAGCCTAGTGGTTAGAGGGGAGGGGCGGCAGGTAGCCTAGTGGTTAGAGGGGAGGGGCGGCAGGTAGCCTAGTGGTTAGAGGGGAGGGGCGGCAGGTAGCCTAGTGGTTAGAGGGGAGGGGCGGCAGGTAGCCTAGTGGTTAGAGGGGAGGGGCGGCAGGTAGCCTAGTGGTTAGAGGGGAGGGGCGGCAGCGTAGCCTAGTGGTTAGAGGGGAGGGGCGGCAGGTAGCCTAGTGGTTAGAGGGGAGGGGCGGCAGGTAGCCTAGTGGTTAGAGGGGAGGGGCGGCAGGTAGCCTAGTGCTTAGAGGGGAGGGGCGGCAGGTAGCCTAGTGGTTAGAGGGGAGGGGCGGCAGGTAGCCTAGTGGTTAGAGGGGAGGGGCGGCAGGTAGCCTAGTGGTTAGAGGGGAGGGGCGGCAGGTAGCCTAGTAGTTAGAGGGGAGGGGCGGCAGGTAGCCTAGTGGTTAGAGGGGAGGGGCGGCAGGTAGCCTAGTGGTTAGAGGGGAGGGGCGGCAGGTAGCCTAGTGGTTAGAGGGGAGGGGCGGCAGGTAGCCTAGTGGTTAGAGGGGAGGGGCGGCAGCGTAGCCTAGTGGTTAGAGGGGAGGGGCAGCAGGTAGCCTAGTGGTTAGAGGGGAGGGGCGGCAGCGTAGCCTAGTGGTTAGAGGGGAGGGGCAGCAGGTAGCCTAGTGGTTAGAGGGGAGGGGCGGCAGGTAGCCTAGTGGTTAGAGGGGAGGGGCAGCAGGTAGCCTAGTGGTTAGAGCGTAGAGGCGGCAGGTAGCCTAGTGGTTAGAGGGGAGGGGCGGCAGGTAGCCTAGTGGTTAGAGCGTAGAGGCGGCAGGTAGCCTAGTGGTTAGAGGGGAGGGGCGGCAGGTAGCCTAGTGGTTAGAGGGGAGGGGCAGCAGGTAGCCTAGTGGTTAGAGGGGAGGGGCAGCAGGTAGCCTAGTGGTTAGAGGGGAGGGGCGGCAGGTAGCCTAGTGGTTAGAGGGGAGGGGCGGCAGGTAGCCTAGTGGTTAGAGGGGAGGGGCGGCAGGTAGCCTAGTGGTTAGAGGGGAGGGGCGGCAGGTAGCCTAGTGGTTAGAGGGGAGGGGCGGCAGGTAGCCTAGTGGTTAGAGGGGAGGGGCGGCAGGTAGCCTAGTGGTTAGAGGGGAGGGGCGGCAGGTAGCCTAGTGGTTAGAGGGGAGGGGCGGCAGGTAGCCTAGTGGTTAGAGGGGAGGGGCGGCAGGTAGCCTAGTGGTTAGAGGGGAGGGGCGGCAGGTAGCCTAGTGGTTAGAGGGGAGGGGCGGCAGGTAGCCTAGTGGTTAGAGGGGAGGGGCGGCAGGTAGCCTAGTGGTTAGAGGGGAGGGGCGGCAGGTAGCCTAGTGGTTAGAGGGGAGGGGCGGCAGGTAGCCTAGTGGTTAGAGCGTAGAGGTGGCAGGTAGCCTAGTGGTTAGAGGGGAGGGGCGGCAGGTAGCCTAGTGGTTAGAGGGGAGGGGCGGCAGGTAGCCTAGTGGTTAGAGCGTAGAGGCGGCAGGTAGCCTAGTGGTTAGAGGGGAGGGGCGGCAGGTAGCCTAGTGGTTAGAGGGGAGGGGCGGCAGGTAGCCTAGTGGTTAGAGCGTAGAGGCGGCAGGTAGCCTAGTGGTTAGAGGGGAGGGGCGGCAGGTAGCCTAGTGGTTAGAGCGTAGAGGCGGCAGGTAGCCTAGTGGTTAGAGCGTAGAGGCAGCAGCGTAGCCTAGTGGTTAGAGGGGAGGGGCGGCAGGTAGCCTAGTGGTTAGAGCGTAGAGGCGGCAGGTAGCCTAGTGGTTAGAGGGGAGGGGCGGCAGGTAGCCTAGTGGTTAGAGGGGAGGGGCGGCAGGTAGCCTAGTGGTTAGAGGGGAGGGGCAGCAGGTAGCCTAGTGGTTAGAGGGGAGGGGCGGCAGGTAGCCTAGTGGTTAGAGCGTAGAGGCGGCAGGTAGCCTAGTGGTTAGAGCGTAGAGGCGGCAGGTAGCCTAGTGGTTAGAGCGTAGAGGCGGCAGGTAGCCTAGTGGTTAGAGGGGAGGGGCGGCAGGTAGCCTAGTGGTTAGAGGGGAGGGGCGGCAGGTAGTCTAGTGGTTAGAGGGGAGGGGCAGCAGGTAGCCTAGTGGTTAGAGGGGAGGGGCAGCGTAGCCTAGTGGTTAGAGGGGAGGGGCGGCAGGTAGCCTAGTGGTTAGAGGGGAGGGGCAGCAGGTAGCCTAGTGGTTAGAGGGGAGGGGCGGCAGGTAGCCTAGTGGTTAGAGGGGAGGGGCGGCAGGTAGCCTAGTGGTTAGAGGGGAGGGGCAGCAGGTAGCCTAGTGGTTAGAGCGTAGAGGCGGCAGGTAGCCTAGTGGTTAGAGGGGAGGGGCGGCAGGTAGCCTAGTGGTTAGAGGGGAGGGGCGGCAGGTAGCCTAGTGGTTAGAGCGTAGAGGTGGCAGGTAGCCTAGTGGTTAGAGCGTAGAGGCGGCAGGTAGCCTAGTGGTTAGAGGGGAGGGGCGGCAGGTAGCCTAGTGGTTAGAGTGTAGAGGTGGCAGGTAGCCTAGTGGTTAGAGCGTAGAGGCGGCAGGTAGCCTAGTGGTTAGAGGGGAGGGGCGGCAGGTAGCCTAGTGGTTAGAGCGTAGAGGCGGCAGGTAGCCTAGTGGTTAGAGCGTAGAGGCGGCAGGTAGCCTAGTGGTTAGAGCGTAGAGGCGGCAGCGTAGCCTAGTGGTTAGAGCGTAGAGGTGGCAGGTAGCCTAGTGGTTAGAGCGTAGAGGTGGCAGGTAGCCTAGTGGTTAGAGCGTAGAGGCGGCAGGTAGCCTAGTGGTTAGAGCGTAGAGGCGGCATGTAGCCTAGTGGTTAGAGTGTAGAGGTGGCAGGTAGCCTAGTGGTTAGAGCGTAGAGGCGGCAGGTAGCCTAGTGGTTAGAGTGTAGAGGCGGCAGGTAGCCTAGTGGTTAGAGTGTAGAGGCGGCAGGTAGCCTAGTGGTTAGAGTGTAGAGGCGGCAGGTAGCCTAGTGGTTAGAGCGTTGGGCTAGTAATCGGAAGGTTGCAAGATCGAATCCCCGAGCTGACAAGGTGTGGTTCTGCCTCTGAACAAGGCAGTTAACCCACTGTTCCTAGGCCGTCATTGTAAATAAGAATTTGTTCTTAACTGACTTGCCTAGTTATATAAAAATTGTTGATAAGTGAGGTGTATTTTATTTATTTTTTACCAGAAGTGGCCAATAATCCCAGCTTTCTTTGTCCGTCGATGTCCAGGAGCTTTGGGGTAAGTGTTTATGACTACAAACCTGCAATATGTGGCTGTTTAGAGTGCATGAACCATGTTGTTTTATGTAATCATGTCAAACAATACTGTTGATTTTCATCAGCAACAAACTATTCATTTTTATTACAAGTGATTGACTTTTAGGACGGTGTGTGAGTTCTTTATCCAACCTACAGAAAAGGCCATTGAAACCAGCTTGCTTAGTCTGTTAATGACAGTTGATGACCAGGATCTTTAAGGTAAGTGTTTACTGCTGTTAATGACAGTTGATGACCAGGATCTTTAAGGTAAGTGTTTACTTCTGTTAATGACAGTTGATGACCAGGATCTTTAAGGTAAGTGTTTACTTCTGTTAATGACAGTTGATGACCAGGATCTTTAAGGTAAGTGTTTACTGCTGTTAATGACAGTTGATGACCAGGAGCGTTAAGGTAAGTGTTTACTGCTGTTAATGACAGTTGATGACCAGGAGCGTTAAGGTAAGTGTTTACTTCTGTTAATAACAGTTGATGACCAGGATCTTTAAGGTAAGTGTTTACTGCTGTTAATAACAGTTGATGACCAGGATCTTTAAGGTAAGTGTTTACTGCTGTTAATAACAGTTGATGACCAGGATCTTTAAGGTAAGTGTTTACTGCTGTTAATAACAGTTGATGACCAGGATCTTTAAGGTAAGTGTTTACTGCTGTTAATGACAGTTGATGACCAGGATCTTTAAGGTAAGTGTTTACTGCTGTTAATGACAGTTGATGACCAGGATCTTTAAGGTAAGTGTTTACTTCTGTTAATAACAGTTGATGACCAGGATCTTTAAGGTAAGTGTTTACTGCTGTTAATAACAGTTGATGACCAGGATCTTTAAGGTAAGTGTTTACTGCTGTTAATGACAGTTGATGACCAGGATCTTTAAGGTAAGTGTTTACTGCTGTTAATGACAGTTGATGACCAGGATCTTTAAGGTAAGTGTTTACTTCTGTTAATAACAGTTGATGACCAGGATCTTTAAGGTAAGTGTTTACTTCTGTTAATAACAGTTGATGACCAGGATCTTTAAGGTAAGTGTTTACTGCTGTTAATGACAGTTGATGACCAGGATCTTTAAGGTAAGTGTTTACTTCTGTTAATAACAGTTGATGACCAGGATCTTTAAGGTAAGTGTTTACTGCTGTTAATAACAGTTGATGACCAGGATCTTTAAGGTAAGTGTTTACTGCTGTTAATGACAGTTGATGACCAGGATCTTTAAGGTAAGTGTTTACTGCTGTTAATGACAGTTGATGACCAGGATCTTTAAGGTAAGTGTTTACTTCTGTTAATAACAGTTGATGACCAGGATCTTTAAGGTAAGTGTTTACTTCTGTTAATAACAGTTGATGACCAGGATCTTTAAGGTAAGTGTTTACTGCTGTTAATGACAGTTGATGACCAGGATCTTTAAGGTAAGTGTTTACTTCTGTTAATAACAGTTGATGACCAGGATCTTTAAGGTAAGTGTTTACTTCTGTTAATAACAGTTGATGACCAGGATCTTTAAGGTAAGTGTTTACTTCTGTTAATGACAGTTGATGACCAGGATCTTTAAGGTAAGTGTTTACTTCTGTTAATAACAGTTGATGACCAGGATCTTTTTTTTATTTAACCTTTATTTAACCAGGAAAAGCCCATTGAGACCCAGAGTCTCTTTTTCAAGGAAGACCTGGCCAAGAAGGCAGCAACAATCAATACATTACAGAATTAAAACATACACCAATACAATACAACATGATCCAGCCTAAAAAAAAACATTTACACTCCTCTGTAAGAGTCTCCCATCAATATTTTAAATGAATTCAGTGGCATTAACATATCTAGATGAAGCATGGTTTGTAGATTTTTCCATGCGTCTGGTGCACAAGAAGAGAAGGCAGTCTTGCCTAATACTGTGAATGTCCTGGGGACTTTAAGTAGCAACCACCTAGCAGACCAGGTATGGTAACATAGCAACCACCTAGCAGACCGGGTAGGGTAACTGCTGGTGGTGAAGGAGACCTAAATACAGAGGTAAAGAGGGAGTTTACCCAAAAGGGCTTTGTAGATGAACACATACAAATTTAGCTTTCTGTGCATATAAAGTGAGGTCTAACCTACCATTTGGTACAATGTGCAATGGTGGATGAGTGACTTGGCATTTTTAATAAAGCGCAAGAATGCATGATAAACAGAGTCCAGTCTCTGTAAGTAGATGAACACATATACAGCAAGTCACCATAATTAATTACAGAGAGAAAAGTGGCCTGAACAAGCTCCTTTCTAGCCATAAGCGGGAAGCAAGCCTTATTACGAAAATAAAAACCCAATTTCAATTTAAGCTTTGTCACAAGATTATCCACATGAACTTTAAAAGGACAACTTGTCATCCAACCAAACACCTAGGTATTTGTAGGATGACACTTTTTCAATGGGTAAGGCACCAGATGTGACAATGCCATTGTTCTCTGGTAGAGTTGTAGCTCTGGTAAAGGTCATGCATTTCGTTTTTTGTACATTCAAGACCAGTTAGAAACCATAAAGGGAGGCCTGCAGTGACTGAAAAGCAGTCTGGAGCTCTTCAACAGCCTGAACCAGAGAATGAGCACATTAATATATAAATGTATCATCTGCATATAGATGGAACTTTGCTGGTTGCATCCCATTTCCAAAAATCATTATTATTATTTATTTTTTTCACCTTTATTTAACCAGGTAGGCCAGTTGAGAACAAGTTCTCATTTACAACTGTGACCTGGCCAAGATAAAGCAAAGCAGTGTGACACAAACAACAACACAGTTACACATGGAAGAAACAAACGTACAGTCAATAACACAATAGAAAAAAATCTATACACAGTGTGTACAAATGAGGTAAGATTAGGGAGGTAAGGCAATAAATAGGCTGTGTGGCGGAGTAATTACAATTTAGCATTTAAACACTGGAGTGATAGATGTGCAGAAGATGAATGTGCAAGTAGAGATACTGGGGTGCAAAGGAGAAAAAAAAATATGGGGATGAGGTAGTTGGATGAGCTATTTACAGATGAGCTATGTACAGGTGCAATGATCTGTGAGCTGCTCTGACAGCTGATGCTTAAAGTTACTGATGGAGATATGAGTCTCCAGCTTTAGTGATTTTTGCAATTCGTTCCAGTCATTGACAGCAGAGAATTGGAAAGAAAGGCGGCCAAAGTAGGAATTGGCTTTGGGGGTGACCAGTGAAATATACCTGCTGGAGCACGTGCTATGGGTGGGTGCTGCTATGCTGACCAGTGAGCTGAGATAATGCGGGGCTTTACCCAGCAAAGACTTATAGATGAACTGGAGCCAGTGGGTTTGGCGACAAATATGAAGCGAGGGCCAGCCAACGAGAGCATACAGGTCACAGTGGTGGGCAGTATATGGGGCTTTGGTGACAAAATGGAGGGCACTGTGATAGACTGCATCCAATTTGCTGAGTAGAGTGCTGGAGGCTATTTTGTAAATGACATCACCGAAGTCAAGGATCGGTAGTATAGTCAGTTTTACAAGGGTATGTTTGGCAGCATGAGTGAAGGATGCTTTGTTGCGAAGCCGATTCTAGATTTCATTTTGGATTGGAGATACTTAATGTGAGTCTGGAAGGAGAGTTTACAATCTAGCCAGACACCTAGGTATTTGTAATTGTCCACATATTCTAAGTCAGAACCGTCCAGACTAGTGATGCTGGATGGGCTGGCAGGTGCGGGCAGGGATGGGTTGAAGAGCATGCATTTAGTTTTACTTGCATTTAAGAGCAGTTGTAGGCCACGGAAGGAGAGTTGTATGGCATTGAAGCTTGTCTGGAGGTTAGTTAATACAGTGTCCAAAGAAGGGCCAGAAGTATACAGAATGGTGTCGTCTGCGTAGAGGTGGATCAGAGAATCACCAGCAGCAGGAGCAACATCATTGATGTATACTGAGAAAAGAGTCGGCCCGAGAATTGAACCCTGTGGCACCCCCATAGAGACTGCCAGAGGTCCGGACAACAGGCCCTCCGATTTGACACACTGAACTCTGTCTGAGAAGTAGTTGGTGAACCAGGCGAGGCAGTCATTTGAGAAACCAAGGCTGTTGAGTCTGCCAATAAGAATGTGGTGATTGACAGAGTCAAAAGCCTTAGCCAGGTCGATGAATACGGCTGCACAGTATTGTCTTTTATCGATAGCGGCTATGATATCGTTTAGGACCTTGAGCGTGGCTGAAGTGCACCCATGACCAGCTCGGACACCAGATAAACCAATAAAGATTGAGAACAACACAGGAGCTAAAATGTAACCCTGGGGGACACCTCTATTAATAAAAAAAAACAGCTAGACTTGTGATTGTCAGTATATACACATTGTGTTCTGTTAGTTCCTAAACCAATTTACTGTCCCTTCATTGAGACCAACGTTTCTGAGTCTAGCGAGCAACAATTAAATGGTCAACTGAATCAAAGGCCTTTGATAAATCCACAAACAGAGCAGCGCAATGTTGCTTTTTAATCAAGTGCATTAATGATGTTGTTTAACACTGCTATAGCTGCAGGTGTGGTGCTGTGCCCCCTGATCTAAAGCCAGACTGAACACCGCTCAGTATGTTCTACTCAATGAAGACGTTTTTTAAACTGTGAGTTCACTAGGGATTCAAAGACTTTGTCCAGGACAGGGAGTTTAGAGATAGCAGGATAGTTATTAGCATCTGAGGGATCTCCACCCTTTAGCAGCGGGAGGACATACGCTGATTTCCAAAATGCTGGGTATGGAATTGGTCAAGAGACTCAAGTTGAAAATGTGAGCCACAGGTTCAGTAATAATACCAGCTGCTATCTTTAAGAGGTAGGGGTCCAGGTTGTCTGGACCTGCAGACTTTTTACTGTCTATTGCCTTTAGTGCTTTATAGACATCAGTATAAGAAACAGGCTCAAAGTTCAAATGGTTGACATGAGGGACTATATCATAGTTTACTGTAACATAGCTTACATTAGAGGCCTGGTTCCCACCATTATCAAAAACTGAACCAGCAGACATGAAGTGCTTGTTAAAAACCCTACAATATGGGCTTTATCCTTCACTTCATTAGAATCCACCATTAAATGGTCAGGAAGGCCAGAGGATCCATTAGAACCTGACACTGATTTGACTAGCTTCCAGAACTCGGTAGGGTTGTTTAGGTTCTCTGTGACTGCGTTTAAATAGTAATCCTATTTGGACTTCCTGATCAATCCTGTGTATTTGTTTCTTAGCGCTCTGAAGGAGGCCCAGTTAACAGGAGTATTTGTTTGTCTAGCTTGAGCCCTAAGAGATATCTCTCTTTCTAATGAATTCTGCCAAGTTATCTGAAAACCAGGGATTGTCCCTCCCACTGATTCAAAATGTCTTCACAGGGGCTTATCACAAATCGACACAAATTTCATATAAAAATAGTCCCAGGCAGTTTCAACATCGGGAATCAGACTTACTCTGTCTATATTATGGTAAGTTGGTGGTTGAAGATATCCCTCTAGTGGTGTGGGGGCTGTGCTTTGGCAAAGTGGGTGGGGTTATATCCTTCCTGTATCCTTCCTGTTTGGCCCTGTCCGGGGGTATCATCGGATGGGGCCACAGTGTCTCCTGACCCCTCCTGTCTCAGCCTCCAGTATTTATGCTGCAGTAGTTTATGTGTCGGGGGGGCTAGGGTCAGTCTGTTATATCTGGAGTACTTCTCCTGTCTTATCCGGTGTCCTGTGTGAATGTAAGTATGCTCTCTCTAATTCTCTCTTTCTCTCTTTCTTTCTCTCTCTCGGAGGACCTGAGCCCTAGGACCATGCCTCAGGACGACCTGGCATGATGACTCCTTGCTGTTCCCAGTCCACCTGGCCGTGCTGCTGCTCCAGTTTCAACTGTTCTGCCTGCGGCTATGGAACCCTGACCTGTTCACCGGACGTGCTACCTGTCCCAGACCTGCTGTTTTCAACTCTCTAGAGACCGCAGGAGCGGTAGAGATACTCTTAATGATCGGCTATGAAAAGCCAACTGACATTTACTCCTGAGGTGCTGACCTGTTGCACCCTCAACAACTACTGTGATTATTATTATTTGACCATGCTGGTCATTTATGAACATTTGAACATCTTGGCCATGTTCTGTTATAATCTCCACCCGGCACAGCCAGAAGAGGACTGGCCACCCCTCATAGCCTGGTTCCTCTCTAGGTTTCTTCCTAGGTTTTGGCCTTTCTAGGGAGTTTTTCCTAGGCACCGTGCTTGTACACCTGCATTGCTTGCTGTTTGGGGTTTTAGGCTGGGTTTCTCTACAGCACTTTGAGATACCAGCTGATGTACGAAGGGCTTTATAAATACATTTGATTTGATTTGATTTGATTATGGTATAGATCACGTAAGAAGGCTTGGTCATAAAACGGTCTAAAATGTCTTTTAAAAATATAACGAGGTTTGGCTTTGGTCTTCATTACAGAATATCCCAGTCCATGTGTATTTGTGAGGGGTATTCGTTAGAATAATGTCCAATAGCGTTGATTTGTTAGGTGTTCTGGGATTCGGGCCTTGTGGGCACATTAATTAATTGAGCGAGATTCAGAGAGTCACACAGTTCTTTAAAAGAGTCCGATACAGATGTAAGCATGTCCCAGTTCAAATCTCCTAAGATAATGAATTCAGAGTCATGTAGCTTGTGCGGGACATCAGAAAGAGAGGTAAGTGCGTCTCCCGAATCCGAGGGCGGTTTGTAGCAGCTGAGGGCGATCTGTAGCAGCCGAGGGCGGTCTGTAGCAGCCGAGGGCGGTTTGTAGCAGCCGAGGGCGGTTTGTAGCAACAGACTATAGTGACGTAGGAGTCCTTATATATGTTCACTTTAACCGCAAGCAATTCAAAATGTTTGGCTTTGGTAATCGAGAGAATTTCAGAGGTGTTAAACACGGATTTCACAAAAATTGCAACCTCTCTTCCTTTACTCATCCGATCCGTTCTAAAAACCGTGTACCCATCAATAGAAATCCAGTTATTTAACACAGATTTCTTTAGCCAAGTTTCTGATAAAACCATTACGTCTGTATTTGTCGTTTTGGCCCATATTCTAATCATGTCTATTTTTGGTAAAAGACTTCTGACATTAACATGCAAGAGGCCAAAACCTGCTCTGTTTTTAAAATCATAGGGAGTCGGTAGAGATTGCATGGTATCTACCGGCCCAGAAGTTGGACGCACGTTACCAAAGATCAACAATAAAAGCATAACAATATATCTCAGTAGTCCAATGAGTGAGGACTTGGTGGAGCCAGCACCAGTGTCAATAAAACCAGTGAGTCTTTCGACACAGAAAAAAAGTATTTCAATAGTTTGAGATTTTGGAAGTATGCCATCAAGTATAGGTCCAGTTGTGTTTGAGAGTGGAACAAATGCAGAGAGAGACCAAGTTCCTGGTGGTGTTGACATGATGGTATTGTCGGAGTGTTTGCAAATTGTAGGGCATGAGGTGAAGATAATTCACTCACCCATTGATTATTCAGTCTATTTAATCCAGGATGGCACTGAGTAAAGAGCACAGATACATAATGCCGGTTTTTAGAGGTATTTCAGCACAGCTGTGCAACGACCAGTAAACGTTGTGCAGAACAACATAGATTTTCCCACGGCCCAGGGTGCATCAGGTTTTCCAATCCGATAACCGCTTCTCCGCTCCTAGCCTTCAGTGGCACCTGCGCTCGGGTAGCAGGCCTTGCGGCGCAGACAGACGCTCCTGACACGGCAAGGTGAAACTCCAGAAAGGTGTAGAAAAAAAAATAAAGGCCTTCTCAACCCCGAAATCTTTGTACAAGTAAAAATAGAGACTGAGACCTAAAAATAATAGTTGTTATATACAGCATCCACCTTCACATAAAATGTTTTTGCTTCTGTAAACAGGATCAGGGTCATTAAAACATAAAAACTCTTAAAACTCTGATCTCAAGGATCACACACAAAAATGTACAGACTGATTTGCTACCATCTTGGTAAGTGATTACTGCTGTGTCTGTTAATGACAGTTGATGACCAGGATCTTTAAGGTAAGTGTTTACTGCTGTTAATGACAGTTGATGACCAGGATCTTTAAGGTAAGTGTTTACTTCTGTTAATAATGACAGTTGATGACCAGGATCTTTAAGGTAAGTGTTTACTTCTGTTAATGACAGTTGATGACCAGGAGCTTTAAGGTAAGTGTTTACTGCTGTTAATGACAGTTGATGACCAGGAGCTTTAAGGTAAGTGTTTACTGCTGTTAATGACAGTTGATGACCAGGATCTTTAAGGTAAGTGTTTACTTCTGTTAATAATGACAGTTGATGACCAGGAGCTTTAAGGTAAGTGTTTACTTCTGTTAATGACAGTTGATGACCAGGATCTTTAAGGTAAGTGTTTACTGCTGTTGATGACCAGGATCTTTAAGGTAAGTGTTTACTGCTGTTAATGACAGTTGATGACCAGGATCTTTAAGGTAAGTGTTTACTGCTGTTGATGACCAGGATCTTTAAGGTAAGTGTTTACTGCTGTTAATGACAGTTGATGACCAGGATCTTTAAGGTAAGTGTTTACTGCTGTTAATGACAGTTGATGACCAGGATCTTTAAGGTAAGTGTTTACTGCTGTTAATGACAGTTGATGACCAGGATCTTTAAGGTAAGTGTTTACTTCTCTAGCTGGTGCTGTGGCTGTTTTTGTTTTGATGTTAATGAATAAAAAAAGTGACATTTGCAAACAATACTGACAGAATGCTGATTGGTTCAAATGCCGGATTTATTTTCAGAATGAACACCATTCACGTGTCCCAAATGGCACCCTATTGTCTATATAGTGTACTACTTTTAACCAGGGACCATAGTGCTCTTGTGAAAAGAAGTGCACTATGTAGGGAATAGTGTACCATTTGGAACGCCTCCCATTTAAATGTCCCCTGTCAATATATTGCAATTAACTGGCTTATACATTATGCTTTTAAGTACTATAATTGTATAGCTGTCCACAGCTGTGTTATTCTCTATGATTTACATGTATACACTGGCTGCTGCTGCTCTGCATGGTGATAACTGCTTTTTAATGTTTAGTTAATTAGGTTTATTTAATTTAGCTGCCATGAATACAGTTTTGGGTCTTGGTCTTACATGCTGACCAAACCCGACGTGAGCCTTCGCGCGCATGTTGATTTTGTACCCCCACACCAGACACGATCAGGACACGCAGTTTGAAATATCAAAACAAACTCTGAACAAATTATATTAATTTGGGGACAGGTCGAAAAGCATAAACATTTTATGGCAATTTAGCTAGCTAGCTTGCTGTTGCTAGGTAATTTGTCCTGGGATATAAACATTGGGTTGTTATTTTACCTGAAATACACAAGGTCCTCTACGCCTACAATTAATCCACAGATAAAAGGGTTAACCTGAATTCCTTTCTCATCCTCTCTCCTCCTTCCTCAGGCTTAATTGTTATTTCTTTGGACTTTATATGGCGGTTGGCAACCAACTTTACTACAACCGACTGGAGTGAGGACGTCAGTTCATCTTTCAATCACCCAGGTGGGTATATGCTCCTAAACACCAATGAGGAGATGGCACGTGGGTATATGCTCCTAAACACCAATGAGGAGATGGCACGTGGGTATATGCTCCTAAACACCAATGAGGAGATGGCACGTGGGTATATGCTCCTAAACACCAATGAGGAGATGGCAACGTGGGTATATGCTCCTAAACACCAATGAGGAGATGGCACGTGGGTATATGCTCCTAAACACCAATGAGGAGATGGCACGTGGGTATATGCTCCTATAAACCAATGAGGAGATGGGAAAGGCCGGACTTGCAGCGTGTTGAGCGTCACAAATAGAACCTATTTCTATTTTAGCGCCTGGCCACGCAGATGCTCGCTGTCGGACGCGAGCAGTGTGGATGCAATGATTGAATAAACATGTATGTGTACATTTATTTTGCGACGCGAGCGGTGTGGTCAGCATGTTAGCCTTGCTGAAGTCTGAGGCTGTGTCCCAAATGACAACCTATACCTTGTTGCTCACTACTTTTGACCAGAGGGTCATTCCACCTCAAAAAGCACAAGAAAGAGGATTCCATGGTTGTCTTTTGACCAGAGGGTCATTCCACCTCAAAAAGCACAAGAAAGAGGATTCCGTGGGTGGCTTTTGACCAATAAACCAAAGCATCGGTTGTTGTCATACCTTGTCAATAGACTGCTTACAGAGTAAAGAAACCAATGTAATTTTGTAATTTGGTTGAACTATCTCTTTAACACTGAGTTGGGGTGACCATTTTTTTACCATTGATTCCTGATGCCTTACTCATTGTTAGAAAAAAAAAGTTCGGTCCAAATCGGATGTTAGGCATTATAATTTATCGAATATTGTGTGAATCCTTTAAATGAAAATGCCAAATTGGGTGCAATGAATTAGCCTAATTTCTCAGAGATCGAATTATATTTCAACAAAATAATGGTTCAGGAATGCTAATAATCAGTTTCTAACTACAGAAACGATTTCAGAACATTCTGAAACGGTGAATGTCATGGCTGGCTGAAATGACATGGAACGACCCCAGAGCCCAGAGGAAGTAGTTCGTACAATATATAGGGAATAGGGAGCCATTTGGAATGTACCCTGAATGTGTTCATCTTCCATGGTGTTTCCCTGCTGGAAGGGACATCATTACGATTATAGGGACTTAAATATGCAAGTGATTTGCATCGGATAGAGATTATTCATTTATCCTTTGAAATCCCATATACAGAATCCCTAAAATCATACTATTTGCAGTCCACGGTCCACTGCTTTACTGTAGAATAGAACACTGAACATTCCATTCCAAGGTCCACTGCTTTACTGTAGAATAGAACACTGAACATTCCAGTCTATGATCCACTGCTTTACTGTAGAATAGAACACTGAACATTCCATTCCACGGTCCACTGCTTTACTGTAGAATAGAACACTGAACATTCCATTCCACGGTCCACTGCTTTACTGTAGAATAGAACACTGAACATTCCATTCCACGGTCCACTGCTTTACTGTAGAATAGAACACTGAACATTCCATTCCACGGTCCACTGCTTTACTGTAGAATAGAACACTGAACATTCCATTCCACGGTCCACTGCTTTACTGTAGAATAGAACACTGAACATTCCATTCCACGGTCCACTGCTTTACTGTAGTATAGAACACTGAACATTCCATTCCATGGTCCACTGCTTTACTGTAGAATAGAACACTGAACATTCCATTCCACGGTCCACTGCTTTACTGTAGAATAGAACACTGAACATTCCATTCCACGTTCCACTGCTTTACTGTAGAATAGAACACTGAACATTCTAGTCCATGGTCCACTGCTTTACTGTAGTATAGAACACTGAACATTCCATTCCACGGTCCACTGCTTTACTGTAGAATAGAACACTGAACATTCCATTCCACGGTCCACTGCTTTACTGTAGAATAGAACACTGAACATTCCATTCCACGGTCCACTGCTTTACTGTAGAATAGAACACTGAACATTCCAGTCCACGGTCCACTGCTTTACTGTAGAATAGAACACTGAACATTCCATTCCACGGTCCACTGCTTTACTGTAGAATAGAACACTGAACATTCCATTCCACGGTCCACTGCTTTACTGTAGAATAGAACACTGAACATTCCATTCCACGGTCCACTGCTTTACTGTAGAATAGAACACTGAACATTCCATTCCACGGTCCACTGCTTTACTGTAGAATAGAACACTGAACATTCCATTCCACGGTCCACTGCTTTACTGTAGTATAGAACACTGAACATTCCATTCCACGGTCCACTGCTTTACTGTAGAATAGAACACTGAACATTCCATTCTACGGTCCACTGTTTTACTGTAGAAAATAACACTGAACATTCCATTCCACGGTCCACTGCTTTACTGTAGTATAGAACACTGAACATTCCAGTCCACGGTCCACTGCTTTACTGTAGTATAGAACACTGAACATTCCATTCCACGGTCCACTGCTTTACTGTAGAATAGAACACTGAACATTCCATTCCACGGTCCACTGCTTTACTGTAGAATAGAACACTGAACATTCCAGTCCACGGTCCACTGCTTTACTGTAGAATAGAACACTGAACATTCCATTCCACGGTCCACTGCTTTACTGTAGAATAGAACACTGAACATTCCATTCCACGGTCCACTGCTTTACTGTAGAATAGAACACTGAACATTCCATTCCACGGTCCACTGTTTTACTGTAGTATAGAACACTGAACATTCCAGTCCACGGTCCACTGCTTTACTGTAGAATAGAACACTGAACATTCCATTCCACGGTCCACTGCTTTACTGTAGAATAGAACACTGAACATTCCATTCCACGGTCCACTGCTTTACTGTAGAATAGAACACTGAACATTCCATTCCATGGTCCACTGCTTTACTGTAGAATAGAACACTGAACATTCCATTCCACGGTCCACTGCTTTACTGTAGAAAATAACACTGAACATTCCATTCCACGGTCCACTGCTTTACTGTAGTATAGAACACTGAACATTCCAGTCCACGGTCCACTGCTTTACTGTAGAATAGAACACTGAACATTCCATTCCACGGTCCACTGCTTTACTGTAGAATAGAACACTGAACATTTCAAAATAGATAGTGGCCATCTATATTTGTGGAGAAAAAAAAGGTCAAGAGAAGTTCAAGAGACCGACATATACAGTGGCAAGTAAAAGTATGTGAACCCTTTGGAATTACCTGGATTTCTGCATAAATTGGTCATAAAATTTGATCTGATCATCATTTAGGTCACAATAATAGACAAACACAGTCTGCTTAAACTAATAACACACTAACAATTATACGTTTTCATGTCTTTATTGAACACACTGTGTAAATATTCACAGTGCAGGGTGGGAAAAGTATGTGAACCCTTGGATTTAATAACTGGTTGACCATCCTTTGGCAGCAATAACCTCAACTAAACATTTTCTGTAGTTGCGTATCAGACCTGCACAACGGTCAGGAGTAATTTTGGACCATTCCTCTTCACAAAACTGTTTCAATCCAGCAATATTCTTGGGATGTTTGGTGTGAACCGCTCTCGAGGTAATACCACAGCATCTGAATTGGGTTGAGGTCAGGACTCTGACTGGGCCACTCCAGAAGGCGTGTTTTCTTCTGTTGAAGCCATTCTGTTGCTGATTTACTTCTGTGTTTTGGGTCGTTGTCCTGTTGCATCACCCAACTTCTGTTGAGCTTCAATTGGTGGACCGACAGCCTTACATTCTCCTGAAAAATGTCTTGGGAATTTATTTATTCGTCAATGATAGCAAGCTGTCCAGGCCCTGAGGCAGCCCCTGTCCAGCCCCTGAGGCAGCCTCCACCATATTTTACAGTTGGAATGAGGTTTTGATGTTGCTGTGCTGTGCCTTTTTTTTCTCCACACACAGTGTTGTGTGTTCCTTCCAAACAACTCAACTTTAGTTTCATCTGTTCACAGAATATTAGTAGCGCTGTGGAACATCCAGGAGCTCATTTGCAAACTTCAGACGTGCAACAATGTTTTTTTTGGACAGCAGTGGCTTCTTCCGTGGTGTCCTCCCACAAACACCATTCTTGTTTAGTGTTTTACGTATCGTAGACTCATCAACAGAGATGTTAGCATGTTTCAGAGATTTCTGTAAGTCTTTAGCTGACACTCTAGGATTCTTCTTAACCTCATTGAGCATTCTGCTCTGTGCTCTTGCAGTCATCTTTGCAGGACGACCACTCAGGGAGAGTAGCAACAGTGCTGAACTTTCTCCATTTATAGACGATTTGTCTTAGTGGACTGATGAACATCAAGGCTTTTAGAGATACTTTTGTAACAATTCTTAATCTTGGGTCTTCTGAGGTCTCTTCTGTTTGAGGCATGGTTCACATCAGGCAGTGCTTCATGTGAAAAGCCAACTCACATTTTGTGAGTGTTTTTTATAGGGCAGGGCAGCTCTAACCAACATCTCCAATCTCATCTCATTGATTAGACACTAGGTTAACTGAGTCCTGACTCCAATTAGTTTTTGAAGAAGTCATTAGCCTCGGGGTTCACATACGTTTTCCAACCTACACTGTAAGCACACTGCTTTTGTCTATTGTTTTGACTTGAAGATCAGATCACATTTTTTTGACCAATTCATGCAGAAATTCAGGTAATTCCAAAGGGTTCGCATACTTGTTTCTTGCCGATGTGTAAGCTTTAATTTAAAAGGTATATGAGCAAGAGAAATATGCTG
This sequence comes from Salvelinus namaycush, assembly GCF_016432855.1. Taxonomy (NCBI): domain Eukaryota; kingdom Metazoa; phylum Chordata; class Actinopteri; order Salmoniformes; family Salmonidae; genus Salvelinus; species Salvelinus namaycush. Next base: position 84,551,814 of record NC_052310.1, read on the forward strand.
GTTTCTCTTTTCTTTGAAGTAATCCCATTATTCCCACGCACCTGCAGCCAGATAACTCGGATGTGCGAGAGCCTTTTTGAATGATGAAAATATTCTATGGCTTGGCCTAACCTATAGCTTTAACAACAGCATGTATCTCCATGATGCAGCATGTTGGCAGATATAATTATTATTTATATTTTATTTGAATTTTTATATATATATTTTTTAACGAGGAAAAACAAATTCTTATTTACAATGAAGGTCTACCCCGGTCAAACCCAGGGTCAATTGTGCGCCGCCTTATGGGACTCCCAATCATGGCCGGTTGTGATTCAGCCTGGAATCGAACCAGGGTGTCTGTAGTGACTCCTCTAGCACTGAGATGCAGTGCCTTAGACCGCTGCGCCACTCGGGAGCCCATAAACATAAACAATTACATAGGGGTGACATGTTTAATAAAACATGTATACTGACTAGTTAATTACATAGGGGTGACATGGTTAATAAAACATGTATACTGACTAGTTAATTACATAGGGGTGACATGGTTAATAAAACATGTATACTGACTAGTTAATTACATAGGGGTGACATGGTTAATAAAACATGTATACTGACTAGTTAATTACATAGGGGTGACATGGTTAATAAAACATGTATACTGACTAGTTAATTACATAGGGGTGACATGGTTAATAAAACATGTATACTGACTAGTTAATTACATAGGGGTGACATGGTTAATAAAACATGTATACTGACTAGTTAATTACATAGGGGTGACATGGTTAATAAAACATGTATACTGACTAGTTAATTACATAGGGGTGACATGGTTAATAAAACATGTATACTGACTAGTTAATTACATAGGGGTGACATGGTTAATAAAACATGTATACTGACTAGTTAATTACATAGGGGTGACATGGTTAATACATTGACTACATGTATACTGACTAGTTATTACATAGGGGTGACATGGTTAATAAAACATGTATACAGACTAGTTAATTACATAGGGGTGACATGGTTAATAAAACATGTATACTGACTAGTTAATTACATAGGGGTGACATGGTTAATAAAACATGTATACTGACTAGTTAATTACATAGGGGTGACATGGTTAATAAAACATGTATACTGACTAGTTAATTACATAGGGGTGACATGGTTAATAAAACATGTATACTGACTAGTTAATTACATAGGGGTGACATGGTTAATAAAACATGTATACAGACTAGTTAATTACATAGGGGTGACATGGTTAATAAAACATGTATACTGACTAGTTAATTACATAGGGGTGACATGGTTAATAAAACATGTATACAGACTAGTTAATTACATAGGGGTGACATGGTTAATAAAACATGTATACTGACTAGTTAATTACATAGGGGTGACATACTGACTAGTTAATTACATAGGGGTGACATGGTTAATAAACATGTATACAGACTAGTTAATTACATAGGGGTGACATGGTTAATAAAACATGTATACAGACTAGTTAATTACATAGGGGTGACATGGTTAATAAAACATGTATACTGACTAGTTAATTACATAGGGGTGACATACTGACTAGTTAATTACATAGGGGTGACATGGTTAATAAAACATGTATACTGACTAGTTAATTACATAGGGGTGACATGGTTAATAAAACATGTATACTGACTAGTTAATTACATAGGGGTGACATGGTTAATAAAACATGTATACTGACTAGTTAATTACATAGGGGTGACATGGTTAATAAAACATGTATACTGACTAGTTAATTACATAGGGGTGACATGGTTAATAAAACATGTATACTGACTAGTTAATTACATAGGGGTGACATACTGACTAGTTAATTACATAGGGGTGACATGGTTAATAAAACATGTATACTGACTAGTTAATTACATAGGGGTGACATACTGACTAGTTAATTACATAGGGGTGACATGGTTAATAAAACATGTATACTGACTAGTTAATTACATAGGGGTGACATACTGACTAGTTAATTACATAGGGGTGACATGTTTAATAAAACATGTATACAGACTAGTTAATTACATAGGGGTGACATGGTTAATAAAACATGTATACTGACTAGTTAATTACATAGGGGTGACATGGATAATAAAACATGTATACTGACTAGTTAATTACATAGGGGTGACATGGTTAATAAAACATGTATACTGACTAGTTAATTACATAGGGGTGACATACTGACTAGTTAATTACATAGGGGTGACATGGTTAATAAAACATGTATACTGACTAGTTAATTACATAGGGGTGACATACTGACTAGTTAATTACATAGGGGTGACATGGTTAATAAAACATGTATACTGACTAGTTAATTACATAGGGGTGACATGGTTAATAAAACATGTATACTGACTAGTTAATTACATAGGGGTGACATGGTTAATAAAACATGTATACAGACTAGTTAATTACATAGGGGTGACATGGTTAATAAAACATGTATACTGACTAGTTAATTACATAGGGGTGACATGGTTAATAAAACATGTATACAGACTAGTTAATTACATAGGGGTGACATGGTTAATAAAACATGTATACTGACTAGTTAATTACATAGGGGTGACATGGTTAATAAAACATGTATACTGACTAGTTAATTACATAGGGGTGACATGTTTAATAAAACATGTATACTGACTAGTTAATTACATAGGGGTGACATGGTTAATAAAACATGTATACTGACTAGTTAATTACATAGGGGTGACATGGTTAATAAAACATGTATACTGACTAGTTAATTACATAGGGGTGACATGGTTAATAAAACATGTATACTGACTAGTTAATTACATAGGGGTGACATGGTTAATAAAACATGTATACTGACTAGTTAATTACATAGGGGTGACATGGTTAATAAAACATGTATACAGATTAGTTAATTACATAGGGGTGACATGGTTAATAAAACATGTATACTGACTAGTTAATTACATAGGGGTGACATGGTTAATAAAACATGTATACTGACTAGTTAATTACATAGGGGTGACATACTGACTAGTTAAAACTTCTTGCCACTATAGGTGGTGCTGTTTTCGCATTAGCATAATTTCCTCTACAGATTAAACTGCCTCTTATTCAATTATTGCTCTTACTATATGCATATAATTAATACCATTGGATAGAAAACAATCTATAGTTTCTAAAACCGTTTCAATTTTGTCTCTGAGTTAAACAGAAGTCATTTGACAGCACTTTCCCTGACCAAGAAGAAGAATGCAAGATGTGTATGCTCGCTTCAACGCTCTGCCTATATATGGTCACGCCACCTATGACCCGAAACACACTTCATTCGTCTTCCTCTGGGTGTCAAGAGGACGTCAGAGGAGAAATGTTTTGTTTACCTTGTACTGACGTGAAATAAGACCTATTTCTTTGGCGTGACCGACAACTTCCGGTTCTCTGACTCGCGCTATTTGGAGGTGCGATTGTCTACTGTTTTGCTGCCGTTACGGATGAAAACTATCTCCGTCTCGAAGTTTGTTTGATACATGTGACCATATCATCTTAATGTATGTTTTTTCAATATAGTTTAATCAGATTATTTGAATTTTTTCGGGAGTTTTGCCGTGTTCCGTTCTGTGACTTTTTTTACTTTGGCCAGTCGACCAGTACATATGCTAAATGAAGAGGGAAAGTTGCCATTATGAATGGATTGAACGACTCATCAGGACTAAGGACACATTGATCAACATTCTGATGAAAGATCAGCAATAGTAAGACCCAATTTACGATGTTATTTCATATATCTGTCGTGCATGTGAACTGGTCGGGGGCGCCCAGCTGGTTCTGGCTGGCGTGGCTATGCTAATTTAGCGCTACATTTTGTTTTCGCTATAAAACATTTAATAAATCTGAAATATTGTTTGGATTCACCAGATGTTGGGCTTTCAATATCTGTACGCTGTGTATTTTTCTGAAATGTTTTAAGATAAGTAATTAGTTATATGACGTTGGTCTCTGTAATTGTTCTGGCTGCGTCAGCACTATTTCAGATTGCAGCTGCAATGTAGAACTGTGATTTATACCTGAAAAATGCACATTTTTCAAAAAAAAACTATGCTATACCATAAATATGTTATCAGACTGTCATCTTATGAAGTTGTTTCTTGGTTAGTGGCTATATATATTTTTATTTAGTCGAATTAGTGATAGCTACTGACGCAGGAAAAAACTGTTGGAGTAAAAAAATTGTGTCTTATGCTAACGTGGTTAGCTAATAGATTTACATATTGTGTCTTCCCTGTAAAACATTTTAAAAATCTGAAATGGTGGCTTTATTCACAAGATCTGTATCTTTCATCTGGTGTCTTGGACTTGTGATTTAATGATATTTAGATGCTACAATTTACTTGTGACGCTATGCTAGCTATGCTACTCAGTGGGGGGGGAGTGGGGGGTGATCCCGGATCCGGGTTGGTGACTCGTTAAAGGTTAATTACATAGGGGTGACATGGTTAATAAAACATGTATACTGACTAGTTAATTACATAGGGGTGACATACTGACTAGTTAATTACATAGGGGTGACATACTGACTAGTTAATTACATAGGGGTGACATGGTTAATAAAACATGTATACTGACTAGTTAATTACATAGGGGTGACATACTGACTAGTTAATTACATAGGGGTGACATGGTTAATAAAACATGTATACTGACTAGTTAATTACATAGGGGTGACATACTGACTAGTTAATTACATAGGGGTGACATACTGACTAGTTAATTACATAGGGGTGACATGGTTAATAAAACATGTATACTGACTAGTAAATTACATAGGGGTGACATACTGACTAGTTAATTACATAGGGGTGACATGGTTAATAAAACATGTATACTGACTAGTTAATTACATAGGGGTGACATGGATAATAAAACATGTATACTGACTAGTTAATTACATAGGGGTGACATGGTTAATAAAACATGTATACTGACTAGTTAATTACATAGGGGTGACATGGTTAATAAAACATGTATACTGACTAGTTAATTACATAGGGGTGACATGGTTAATAAAACATGTATACTGACTAGTTAATTACATAGGGGTGACATGGTTAATAAAACATGTATACTGACTAGTTAATTACATAGGGGTGACATGGTTAATAAAACATGTATACTGACTAGTTAATTACATAGGGGTGACATACTGACTAGTTAATTACATAGGGGTGACATGGTTAATAAAACATGTATACTGACTAGTTAATTACATAGGGGTGACATGGTTAATAAAACATGTATACTGACTAGTTAATTACATAGGGGTGACATACTGACTAGTTAATTACATAGGGGTGACATGGTTAATAAAACATGTATACTGACTAGTTAATTACATAGGGGTGACATGGATAATAAAACATGTATACTGACTAGTTAATTACATAGGGGTGACATGGTTAATAAAACATGTATACTGACTAGTTAATTACATAGGGGTGACATACTGACTAGTTAATTACATAGGGGTGACATGGTTAATAAAACATGTATACTGACTAGTTAATTACATAGGGGTGACATACTGACTAGTTAATTACATAGGGGTGACATGGTTAATAAAACATGTATACTGACTAGTTATTACATAGGGGTGGACATGGTTAATAAAACATGTATACTGACTAGTTAATTACATAGGGGGTGACATGGTTAATAAAACATGTATACAGACTAGTTAATTACATAGGGGTGACATGGTTAATAAAACATGTATACGACTAGTTAATTACATAGGGGTGACAGGTTAATAAAACATGTATACTGACTAGTTAATTACATAGGGGTGACATGGTTAATAAAACATGTATACTGACTAGTTAATTACATAGGGGTGACATGGTTTAATAAAACATGTATACTGACTAGTTAATTACATAGGGGTGACATGTTAATAAAACATGTCTAGGGGGTTTCAGAAGTGTGTGACTGTCATGTCCCCAAGGGTTTTCAGAGATATGTTACTGATGCCAAGTCTCCGGGGTTGA
>NC_052310.1:84557972-84594174 GCF_016432855.1 Salvelinus namaycush
GGGTTCAGAAGATGTGACTGGCATGTCTCCGGGGTTTAGAAGATTGACTGGCATGTCTCAGGGGGTTCAGAAGATGTGACTGGCATGTCCCAAGGGGTTCAGAAGATGTGACTGGCATGTCCCAGGGGTTCAGAAGATGTGACTGGCATGTCTCTAGGGGTTCAGAAGATGTGACTGGCATGTCTCCGGGGGTTGAGAAGATGTGACTGGTATGTCCCAGGGGTTCAGAAGATGTGACTGGCATGTCCCGAGTTCAGAAGATTGACTGGCATGTCTCAGCGTTCAGAAGATGTGACTGGCATGTCTCAGGGGTTCAGAGATGTGACTGGCATGTCCCAGGGGTTCAGAATGTGACTGGCATGTCCAGGGTTCAGAAGATGTGACTGGCATGTTCCCTGGGTTCAAAGATGTGACTGGCATTCTCAGGGGTTCAGAAGATGTGACTGGCATGTCTCCGGGGGTTCAGAAGATGTGACTGGCATGTCTCCGGGGGTTCAGAAGATGTGACTGGCATGTCTCAGGGGTTCAGAAGATGTGACTGGCATGTCTCACGGGGTTCAGAAGATGTGACTGGCATGTCTCAGGGGTTCAGAAGATGTGACTGGCATGTCTCTAGGGGTTCAGACGATGTGACTGGCATGTCTCAGGGGTTTCAGAATGTTACTGGCATGTCTCAGGGGTTCAGAAGATGTGACTGGCATGTCTCTGGGGTTCAGAAGATGTGACTGGCATGTCTCAGGGTTCAGAAGATGTGACTGGCATGTCTCAGGGTTCAGAAGATGTGACTGGCATGTCTCAGGGTTCAGAAATGTGACTTGGCATGTCCCTGGGGGTTCAGAAGATGTGACTGGCATGTCTCAGGACGTTCAGAAGATGTGACTGGCATGTCTCTGGGGTTCAGACGTGTGACTGGCATGTCTCAGGGGGTTCAGAAGATGTGACTGGCATGTCCCAGGGGGGTTCAGAAGATGTGACTGGCATGTCTCTAGGGTTCAGAATATGTACTGGCATGTCTCAGGGGTTCAGAAGATGTGACTGGCATGTCTCTAGGGGTTCAGAAGATGTGACTGGCATGTCCCAGGACGTTCAATAAGATGTGACTGGCATGTCCCAGGACGTTCAGAGAGATGTGACTGGCAGTCTCTAGGTGGTTCAGAAGATGTGACTGGCATGTCTCAGGGGGTTCAGAAGATGTGACTGGCATGTCCCAGGGACGTTCAGAAGATGTGACTGGCATGTCTCAGACGTTCAGAAGATGTGACTGGCATGTCTCAGGACGTTCAGAAGATGTGACTGGAATGCTCTAGGGGTTCAGAAGATGTGACTGGCATGTTCTCAGGGGGTTCAGAAGATGTGACTGGCATGTCCCAGGGGGTTCAGAAGATGTGACTGGCATGTCTCCGGGGGTGTGAGAAGATGTGATTGGTATGTCCCAGGGGGTTCAGAAGATGTGACTGGCATTGTCCCAGGACGTTCAGAAGATGTGACTGGCATGTCTCAGGACGTTCAGAAGATGTGACTGGCATGTCCTCACGGGGGTTCAGAAGATGTGACTGGCATGTCTCAGGGGGTTCAGAAGATGTGACTGGCATGTCCCAGGGGTTCAGATATGTGACTGGCATGTCCAGGGGGTTCAGAAGATGTGACTGGCATGTCCTGTTCAGAAGATGTGACTGGCATGTCTCAGGGGGTTCAGAAGATGTGACTGGCATGTCTCAGGACGTTCAGAAGATGTGACTGGCATGTCCTGGGGGTTCAGAAGATGTGACTGGCATGTCCCAGGGGTTCAGAAGATGTGACTGATGTCTCAGGGGTTCAGAAGATGTGACTGGCATGTCTCTAGGGGTTCAGAAGATGTGACTGGCATGTCTCAGGGGTTCAGAAGATGTGACTGGCATGTCTCCAGGGTTCAGAAGATGTGACTGGCATGTCTCAGGGTTCAGAAGATGTGACTGGCATGTCCTAGGGGTTCAGAAGATGTGACTGGCATGTCTCAGGGTTCAGAAGATGTGACTGGCATGTCTCAGGGGGTTAGAAGATGTGACTGGCATGTCTCTAGGGGTTCAGAGATGTGAGCTGGCATGGTAAGGCTCAGGGACGTTCAGAAGATGTGACTGGCATGTCTCAGGACGTTCAGAAGATGTGACTGGGCAATGTCTCAGGACGTCAGAAGATGTGACTGGCATGTCCCAGGGGGGTTCAGAAGATGTGACTGGCATGTCTCTAGGGGTTCAGAAGATGTGGACTGGCATGGTCTCAGGGGTTGAGAAGATGTGACTGGCATGTCTCAGGGGGTTCCAGAAGATTTTACTGGCATGTCTCAGGGGGTTCAGAGATGTGACTGGCATGTCTCTAGGGGTTCAGAAGATGTGGCTGGCATGTCTCTAGGGGTTCAGAAGATCTGACTGGCATGTCTCCGGGGGTTGAGAAGATGTGACTGGCATGTCTCTGGGGTTTCAGAAGATGTGACTGGCATGTCTCCGGGGGTTCAGAAGATGTGACTGGCATGTCTCTAGGGGGTTCAGAAGATGTGACTGGCATGTCTCTAGGGGTTCAGAAGATGTGACTGACATGTCTCTAGGGGGTTCAGAAGATGTGACTGGCATGTCCCAGGGGGTTCAGAAGATGTGACTGGCATGTCTCTAGGGGTTCAGAAGATGTGACTGGCATGTACCAGGGGGTTCAGAAGATGTGACTGGCATGTCTCTAGGGGTTCAGAAGATGTGACTGGCATGTCTCTAGGGGTTCAGAAGATGTGACTGGCATGTACCAGGGGGTTCAGAAGATGTGACTGGCATGTCTCAGGGGGTTCAGAAGATGTGACTGGCATGTCTCAGGTAGTTCTGAAGATGTGACTGGCATGTCCCAGGTAGTTCAGAAGATGTGACTGGCAGGTCCCAGGGGGTTCAGAATATGTGACTGGCATGTCCCAGGGGGTTCAGAAGATGTGACTGGCATGTCTCAGGGGGTTCAGAAGATGTGACTGGCGTGTCTCAGGGGGTTCAGAAGATGTGACTGACATGTCCCAGGGGGTTCAGAAGATGTGACTGGCATGTCCCTGGGGGTTCAGAAGATGTGACTGGCATGTCTCACAGGGTTCAGAAGATGTGACTGGCATGTCTCTAGGGGTTCAGAAGATGTGACTGGCATGTCCCAGTGGGTTCAGAAGATGTGACTGGCATGTCTCTAGGGGTTCAGAAGATGTGACTGGCATGTCTCTAGGGGTTCAGAAGATGTGACTGGCATGTCTCTAGGGGTTCAGAAGATGTGACTGGCATGTCCCAGGGGGTTCAGAAGATGTGACTGGCATGTCCCAGGGGGTTCAGAAGATGTGACTGGGATGTCTCTGGGGGTTCAGAAGATGTGACTGGCATGTCTCAGGGGGTTCAGAATATGTGACTGGCATGTCTCAGGGGGTTCAGAAGATGTGACTGGCATGTCTCTAGGGGTTCAGAAGATGTGACTGGCATGTCTCAGGGGGTTCAGAAGATGTGACTGGCATGTCTCAGGGGGTTCAGAAGATGTGACTGGCGTGTCTCAGGGGGTTCAGAAGATGTGACTGACATGTCCCAGGGGGTTCAGAAGATGTGACTGGCATGTCCCTGGGGGTTCAGAAGATGTGACTGGCATGTCTCACAGGGTTCAGAAGATGTGACTGGCATGTCTCTAGGGGTTCAGAAGATGTGACTGGCATGTCCCAGTGGGTTCAGAAGATGTGACTGGCATGTCTCCGGGGGTTCAGAAGATGTAACTGGCATGTCTCTAGGGGTTCAGAAGATGTGACTGGCATGTCTCTAGGGGTTCAGAAGATGTGACTGGCATGTCTCAGGGGGTTCAGAAGATGTGACTGGCATGTCTCTAGGGGTTCATAAGATGTGACTGGCATGTCTCTAGGGGTTCAGAAGATGTGACTGGCATGTCTCTAGGGGTTCAGAAGATGTGACTGGGTTTGTCTCAGGGGGTTCAGAAGATGTGACTGGCATGTCTCAGGGGGTTCAGAAGATGTGACTGGCATGTCTCTAGGGGTTCAGAAGATGTGACTGGCATGTCTCTAGGGGTTCAGAAGATGTGACTGGCATGTCCCAGGGGGTTCAGAAGATGTGACTGGCATGTCTCTAGGGGTTCAGAAGATGTGACTGGCATGTCTCAGGGGGTTCAGAAGATGTGACTGGCATGTCTCAGGGGGTTCAGAAGATGTGACTGGCATGTCCCAGGGGGTTCAGAAGATGTGACTGGCATGTCTCAGGGGGTTCAGAAGATGTGACTGGCATGTCTCAGGGGGTTCAGAAGATGTGACTGGCATGTCTCAGGGGGTTCAGAAGATGTGACTGGCATGTCTCTAGGGGTTCAGAAGATGTGACTGGCATGTCTCAGGGGGTTCAGAAGATGTGACTGGCATGTCCTAGGGGGTTCAGAAGATGTGACTGGCATGTCACTAGGGGTTCAGAAGATGTGACTGGCATGTCTCAGGGGGTTCAGAAGATGTGACTGGCATGTCCTAGGGGGTTCAGAAGATGTGACTGGCATGTCACTAGGGGTTCAGAAGATGTGACTGGCATGTCTCAGGGGGTTCAGAAGATGTGACTGGCATGTCCCAGGGGGTTCAGAATATGTGACTGGCATGTCTCTAGGGGTTCAGAAGATGTGACTGGCATGTCTCTAGGGGTTCAGAAGATGTGACTGGCATGTCTCAGGGGGTTCAGAAGATGTGACTGGCATGTCCCAGGACGTTCAGAAGATGTGACTGGCATGTCTCAGGACGTTCAGAAGATGTGACTGGCATGTCTCTAGGGGTTCAGAAGATGTGACTGGCATGTCTCTAGGGGTTTAGAAGATGTGACTGGCATGTCTCAGGGGGTTCAGAAGATGTGACTGGCATGTCCCAGGGGGTTCAGAAGATGTGACTGGCATGTCTCCGGGGGTTGAGAAGATGTGACTGGTATGTCCCAGGGGGTTCAGAAGATGTGACTGGCATGTCCCAGGACGTTCAGAAGATGTGACTGGCATGTCTCAGGACGTTCAGAAGATGTGACTGGCATGTCTCAGGGAGTTCAGAAGATGTGACTGGCATGTCCCAGGGGTTCAGATTATGTGACTGGCATGTCCCAGGGGGTTCAGAAGATGTGACTGGCATGTCCCTGGGGGTTCAGAAGATGTGACTGGCATGTCTCACGGGGTTCAGAAGATGTGACTGGCATGTCCCAGGGGGTTGAGAAGATGTGACTGGCATGTCTCACGGGGTTCAGAAGATGTGACTGGCATGTCTCAAGGGGTTCAGAAGATGTGACTGGCATGTCTCACGGGGTTCAGAAGATGTGACTGGCATGTCTCTTGGGGTTCAGAAGATGTGACTGGCATGTCTCTAGGGGTTCAGACGATGTGACTGGCATGTCTCAGGGGGTTCAGAAGATGTGACTGGCATGTCTCAGGGGGTTCAGAAGATGTGACTGGCATGTCCCTGGGGGTTCAGAAGATGTGACTGGCATGTCTCAGGACGTTCAGAAGATGTGACTGGCATGTCTCTAGGGGTTCAGACGATGTGACTGGCATGTCTCAGGGGGTTCAGAAGATGTGACTGGCATGTCTCAGGGGGTTCAGAAGATGTGACTGGCATGTCCCTGGGGGTTCAGAAGATGTGACTGGCATGTCTCAGGACGTTCAGAAGATGTGACTGGCATGTCTCTGGGGGTTCAGAAGATGTGACTGGCATGTCTCAGGGGGTTCAGAAGATGTGACTGGCATGTCCCAGGGGGTTCAGAAGATGTGACTGGCATGTCTCTAGGGGTTCAGAATATGTGACTGGCATGTCTCAGGGGGTTCAGAAGATGTGACTGGCATGTCTCTAGGGGTTCAGAAGATGTGACTGGCATGTCCCAGGACGTTCATAAGATGTGACTGGCATGTCCCAGGACGTTCAGAAGATGTGACTGGCATGTCTCTAGGGGTTCAGAAGATGTGACTGGCATGTCTCAGGGGGTTCAGAAGATGTGACTGGCATGTCCCAGGACGTTCAGAAGATGTGACTGGCATGTCTCAGGACGTTCAGAAGATGTGACTGGCATGTCTCAGGACGTTCAGAAGATGTGACTGGAATGTCTCTAGGGGTTCAGAAGATGTGACTGGCATGTCTCAGGGGGTTCAGAAGATGTGACTGGCATGTCCCAGGGGGTTCAGAAGATGTGACTGGCATGTCTCAGGGGGTTCAGAAGATGTGACTGGCATGTCCCAGGGGTTCAGATTATGTGACTGGCATGTCCCAGGGGGTTCAGAAGATGTGACTGGCATGTCCCTGGGGTTCAGAAGATGTGACTGGCATGTCTCTAGGGGTTCAGAAGATGTGACTGGCATGTCTCTGGGGGTTCAGAAGATGTGACTGGCATGTCCCAGGGGGTTCAGAAGATGTGACTGGCATGTCTCTAGGGGTTCAGAAGATGTGACTGGCATGTCTCTAGGGGTTCAGAAGATGTGACTGGCATGTCTCAGGACGTTCAGAAGATGTGACTGGCATGTCTCAGGACGTTCAGAAGATGTGACTGGCATGTCTCAGGACGTTCAGAAGATGTGACTGGCATGTCCCAGGGGGTTCAGAAGATGTGACTGGCATGTCTCTAGGGGTTCAGAAGATGTGACTGGCATGTCTCAGGGGGTTGAGAAGATGTGACTGGCATGTCTCAGGGGGTTCAGAAGATGTGACTGGCATGTCCCAGGACGTTCAGAAGATGTGACTGGCATGTCTCAGGACGTTCAGAAGATGTGACTGGCATGTCTCAGGACGTTCAGAAGATGTGACTGGCATGTCCCAGGACGTTCAGAAGATGTGACTGGCATGTCTCAGGACGTTCAGAAGATGTGACTGGCATGTCTCAGGACGTTCAGAAGATGTGACTGGCATGTCTCAGGGGGTTCAGAAGATGTGACTGGCATGTCCCAGGGGTTCAGATTATGTGACTGGCATGTCCCAGGGGGTTCAGAAGATGTGACTGGCATGTCCCTGGGGTTCAGAAGATGTGACTGGCATGTCTCAGGGGGTTCAGAAGATGTGACTGGCATGTCTCTAGGGGTTCAGAAGATGTGACTGGCATGTCTCTGGGGGTTCAGAAGATGTGACTGGCATGTCCCAGGGGGTTCAGAAGATGTGACTGGCATGTCTCTAGGGGTTCAGAAGATGTGACTGGCATGTCTCTAGGGGTTCAGAAGATGTGACTGGCATGTCTCAGGACGTTCAGAAGATGTGACTGGCATGTCTCAGGACGTTCAGAAGATGTGACTGGCATGTCCCAGGGGGTTCAGAAGATGTGACTGGCATGTCTCTAGGGGTTCAGAAGATGTGACTGGCATGTCTCAGGGGGTTGAGAAGATGTGACTGGCATGTCTCAGGGGGTTCAGAAGATTTTACTGGCATGTCTCAGGGGGTTCAGAAGATGTGACTGGCATGTCTCTAGGGGTTCAGAAGATGTGGCTGGCATGTCTCTAGGGGTTCAGAAGATCTGACTGGCATGTCTCCGGGGGTTGAGAAGATGTGACTGGCATGTCTCTGGGGTTTCAGAAGATGTGACTGGCATGTCTCCGGGGGTTCAGAAGATGTGACTGGCATGTCTCTAGGGGGTTCAGAAGATGTGACTGGCATGTCTCTAGGGGTTCAGAAGATGTGACTGACATGTCTCTAGGGGGTTCAGAAGATGTGACTGGCATGTCCCAGGGGGTTCAGAAGATGTGACTGGCATGTCTCTAGGGGTTCAGAAGATGTGACTGGCATGTCTCTAGGGGTTCAGAAGATGTGACTGGCATGTACCAGGGGGTTCAGAAGATGTGACTGGCATGTCTCTAGGGGTTCAGAAGATGTGACTGGCATGTCTCTAGGGGTTCAGAAGATGTGACTGGCATGTACCAGGGGGTTCAGAATATGTGACTGGCATGTCTCAGGGGGTTCAGAAGATGTGACTGGCATGTCCCAGGTAGTTCAGAAGATGTGACTGGCAGGTCCCAGGGGGTTCAGAATATGTGACTGGCATGTCCCAGGGGGTTCAGAAGATGTGACTGGCATGTCTCAGGGGGTTCAGAAGATGTGATTCAGATTTCTCCACCAGTCCGTTTGATTGTGGGATGTGTGGACTTTTGGGTAAAATGTTTGAACTTTGGATTAGAGAATTGCGGTCCATTATCACTGAAGACTTCACTTGCCAACCCCTTGTCTGGAGAATATGGATTTCATCCAGGTTATCACAGCGTCTGCAGTGGTGGTGTTCAGCCTATTAACCTCTGGATGCAGGGAGCAGGCGTCTGTGACAACAAGGTAATCCATTACATGTGAAAAGGTCAGCTCCTACCTTTTGGTATGGTCTCTCAGGTGCAGGGTGGGGCCTTTAACAGCTCTGGTCTGTCACATCTTGGTTAATTCTGGGCCAATACATTACTTCACATGCTCTCTTCTTGCACTTCTTGATTCCTAAGTGCCCTTCATTTATCTTAAAAAATATATATATTCCTCAGACTTTTTGGAATTATTATTTTGCTTCCTTTGTAGACCATGTTTCTGACTTCTGTCAGCTCTGCAGTTCCAGTACTCAGTTATGTCTTGTGAGCAGCTCTGCAGTTCCAGTACTCAGTTATGTCTTGTGAGCAGCTCTGCAGTTCCAGTACTCAGTTATGTCTTGTGACCAGCTCTGCAGTTCCAGTACTCAGTTATGTCTTGTGAGCAGGCTTGTTTCATGTTAGACCATCCGTTGGCTGATTGTTTCCTTTAGGTTTGTCAGTGTTGTGTGTTTTTTCTGTCTCAGACCGTGTGATTTTCATTGTTGCGTATTCGACTGGCAATGCTGTAGTGATCATGTCCATGTATGCTCTCACTTCTTCATCTGCTGTGGTGTTCGCTGACGCCTTTGGGTACCACAGCTCTAGATAGAGCGTCTGCTGTGGTGTCCGCTAACGCCTTTGGGTACCACAGCTCTAGATAGAGCGTCTGCTGTGGTGTCCGCTAACGCCTTTGGGTACCACAGCTCTAGATAGAGCGTCTGCTGTGGTGTCCGCTAACGCCTTTGGGTACCACAGCTCTAGATAGAGCGTCTGCTGTGGTGTTCGCTAACGCCTTTGGGTACCGCAGCTCTAGAAAGAGCGTCTGCTGTGGTGTTCGCTAACGCCTTTGGGTACCACAGCTCTAGATAGAGCGTCTGCTGTGGTGTTCGCTAACGCCTTTGGGTACCACAGCTCTAGAAAGAGCGTCTGCTGTGGTGTTCGCTAACGCC
The DNA here is from genome assembly GCF_016432855.1 of Salvelinus namaycush. NCBI lineage: Eukaryota > Metazoa > Chordata > Actinopteri > Salmoniformes > Salmonidae > Salvelinus > Salvelinus namaycush. The sequence continues at coordinate 84,567,215 of NC_052310.1, forward strand.
TTTGGGTACCACAGCTCTAGAAAGAGCGTCTGCTGTGGTGTTCGCTAACGCCTTTGGGTACCACAGCTCTAGAAAGAGCGTCTGCTGTGGTGTTCGCTAACGCCTTTGGGTACCACAGCTCTAGAAAGAGCGTCTGCTGTGGTGTTGGCTAACGCCTTTGGGTACCACAGCTCTAGAAAGAGCGTCTGCTGTGCACATCATCCTTCCTTGGCGTGTATGCTACATTCAGAGCATTGTAGTTTGATCATCATACTTTGGAATCTCAGTGGACAGTCATTCAGTGGTTTTTTAAACAGCGGAATATGTGGTTTTAGAAACAGCGTAATCAGTGGTTTTTGCAACAGCTGAATTAGTGGTTTTTGAAACAGCGGAATCAGTGGTTTTTGAAACAGAGGAATCAGTGGTTTTTGCAACAGGAGGAATCAGTGGTTTTTGCAACAGAGGAATCAGTGGTTTTTGCAACAGAGGAATCAGTGGTTTTTGCAACAGAGGAATCAGTGAATTTTGCAACAGCTGAATTAGTGGTTTGTGATCCGTTTCAACGCTGATTACTTGTCCTGAGACAAACTGACGGAATCTCTCACAAGCATATGTTATGCTCAGCATCTCCTTTTCAATTTGAGCATATCGGGTCTCAGGGTCGGTCATTGAATGAGATGCATATGCCACTGGTTGCCGGTCTATTGTGAATGTCCCTAAGAGTCAGCATCCTGAATCTACCACTGCCTGGTGCCAAACTGCCAATCAGCCTGCTGATAGAGTAGTGATGTAGAATGTTCAAGTCTGGACGGAGGCACAGAGAAAGTCAAATCCCTGTCATCCCAAGTCTGGACGGAGGCACAGAGAAAGTCAAATCCCTGTCATCCCAAGTCTGGACGGAGGCACAGAGAAAGTCAAATCCCTGTCATCCCAAGTCTGGACGGAGGCACAGAGAAAGTCAGATCCCTGTCATCCCAAGTCTGGACGGAGACATAGAGAAAGTCAGATCCCTGTCATCCCAAGTCTGGACGAGACATAGAGAAAGTCAGATCCCTGTCATCCCACGTAAAAGGAAGAACCAAATCAGGTCCACCCCTCTGTGAAAATAAACAACTACAACTTTCCCTGCTAGTGTGAAAGGAACCAATCAGAACAGTCTCCTTATGAAAGGAATCAATCAGAACTGTTCCTATGTAAAAGGAACCAATCAGTAGCATCCCTGTGTGAAAAGAACCAATCAGAGCTGTTCCTGTGTGAAAGGAAACAATAAGGCCCCAGTTTCCCGATAGCATTGGAGTTTAGGCTTACGAGTGTTTTAACGATGCATCATAGAAATAACTGGCAAAGATGTCACACCCATTTCCCAAAACACCAGGCAGTGCGCTCGTTACCAAGTGAAACTTAACTGTGTCGTTACAGGAGTTGTCCCATGCTGAAAATGATTCCAGAATATAGGCTAAAGAGCTCGCTGTAACTCCTAAATGAGTCATGGCTATTCAGTCATCTTTTTTTATTCCATTTTTTTGCAATACTGTAACGATGTGCGCTGAGAGTCGGGAAGCAACTTCAGAGAGTGAGTCTTTTAATAAATAAACGCAACATAATACAAAACAAGAAAACACGAATAATGCACAGACATGACACAGAAACAGAAACGCCTGGGGAAGGAACCAAAGGGAGTGACATATATAGGGAAGGTAATCAGGGAGGTGATGGAGTCCAGGTGAGTCTGATGACGCGCAGGTGCGCCTAACGATAGTGACAGGTGTGAGCCATAACGAGCATCCTGGTGACCTAGAGGCCCGGAGAGGGAGCACAGGTGACAAACACAGTTTTCCCATTAAGACAATATATGTTGTTTAGCCTTTATGTGTTTAAATTGTATTATGTGGGCCATGTGTTCCGTATTCTAAGTGTTGTATTATGTGGGCCATGTGTTCTGTATTCTAAGTGTTGTATTATGTGGGCCATGTGTTCTGTATTCTAAGTGTTGTATTATGTGGGCCATGTGTTCTGTATTCTAAGTGTTTGTATTATGTTAGCCATGTATTCTGTATTCTAAGTGTTTGTATTATGTGGGCCATGTGTTCTGTATTCTAAGTGTTTGTATTATGTGGGCCAGGTGTTTTGTATTCTAAGTGTTTGTATTATTTGGGCCATGTGTTCTGTATTCTAAGTGTTGTATTATGTGGGCCATGTGTTCCGTATTCTATGTGTTGTATTATGTTAGCCATGTGTTCTGTATTCTAAGTGTTGTGTTATGTTAGCCATGTGTTCTGCATTCTAAGTGTTGTATTATGTTAGCCATGTGTTCTGTATTCTAAGTGTTTGTATTATGTGGCCATGTGTTCTGTATTCTAAGTGTTTGTATTATGTGGGCCATGTGTTCTGTATTCTAAGTGTTTGTATTATGTGGGCCATGTGTTCTGTATTCTAGGTGTTTGTATTATTTGGGCCATGTGTTCTGTATTCTAAGTGTTGTATTATGTGGGCCATGTGTTCTGTATTCTAAGTGTTTGTAATATGTTGCCTATGTGTTCTGTATTCTAAGTGTTGTATTATGTTGGCCATGTGTTCTGTATTCTAAGTGTTTGTATTATGTGGGCCATGTGTTCTGTATTCTAAGTGTTGTATTATGTTGGCCATGTGCTCTGTATTCTAAGTGTTTGTATTATGTGGGCATGTGTTCTGTATTCTAAGTGTTTGTATTATGTTAGCCATGTGTTCTGTATTCTAAGTGTTGTATTATGTGGGCATGTGTTCTGTATTCTAAGTGTTTGTATTATGTTAGCCATGTGTTCTGTATTCTAAGTGTTGTATTATTTGGGCCATGTGTTCTGTATTCTAAGTGTTGTATTATGTGGGCCATGTGTTCTGTATTCTAAGTGTTTGTAATATGTTGCCTATGTGTTCTGTATTCTAAGTGTTGTATTATGTTGGCCATGTGTTCTGTATTCTAAGTGTTTGTATTATGTGGGCCATGTGTTCTGTATTCTAAGTGTTGTATTATGTTGGCCATGTGTTCTGTATTCTAAGTGTTTGTATTATGTGGGCCATGTGTTCTGTATTCTATGTGTTTGTATTATGTGGGCCATGTGTTCTGTATTCTAAGTGTTTGTATTATGTGGGCCATGTGTTCTGTATTCTAAGTGTTTTCTCATGCTATTCTGGAGGCAATGTTGAGTTATGTATATTCTGCATTTCTTCAGTTTGTGTAAAGAATGAATAAAGCCAAAGTCAAAGTCGCCTGTTCCCTCATTCACTACGAAAATATCAACCTGACGGAAAAGTAGGATATGAGGTCAATGGTTTTCAGAATTGCTTAACAAATCATAGTAGCCTAATTGCATACTGGAATTGGGCTTCAAGTAGACGTCATATGCTACAATTAAATCATTAAATAATGAAACATGACGTATCAAGTTGATATAGTTGATAGTTGACCTTTAGGTTACTGGTTAGGCTACAGTGAAAAGCGTGATCTTTTAGATAACACTAGCCTATAGGACTAATAGTTGACCTCTAGGTTACTGGTTAGGCTACAGTGAAAAGCGTGATCTTTTAGATAACAGCCTATAGGACTAATAGATGTGAATGTTGAAGCATCTCAGATGAAGCCTAATGACTTAATATTAGGTAGGTCTATCGATTGTACATACATGAAAGGGATGTCACTATTTAGCCTAATAATCTAGCTCTTATATAATTCGGGTTATCTCAGTTTTCATTAAACAAAACAAATGATCCTTGCTTCCCTTGTTTACAACATACTTTTTAGGCTATTTATATTCAACTACAGAGTTTTTGGCGGTCACAGAGAGACAGATGTTCATTGTATGTTTAGCTGAGAGTTTCTCTGTGCAAAGTGATGTGGGAGGGCAAACGGTGATCTAAGGCCCACGGTTCTATGAGTGGTCTGAGGCGTTAGATTCCTAACGAATTCAAGTGCAACTCTAATAAAGACGGATCTGGGAAAACGGCTCGAACATTTAAAAGATACTTTTACAAAGAGGTTTTAATAATTCACGTAACTTTTGGGAAACCAGGCCCAGAACCGTACCTTTATGAAATGAACCAATCAGTAGCATCCCTGTGTGAAAGGAACCAATCAGAACCGCCCCTCTGTTGTGAAAAGACCAATCCATTCTGTCCTTATGTGAAAGGACCAATCAACTGTGTCTCTCTGTGGAAGAACCAATTAACTGTGTCCCTCTGCGAAAGGACCAATCATCTGTGTCTCTCTATAAAGGTTCAATAAAATAAACTAAATGAATAAAATATGAGAGAGGGGACCACCACTGAGTCAAGCAGCTCCCGATTTCATCTAAAAGAGAAGAGGCCAGGGAGACAACATGGATTACTCACTGTACAATCAGCCATCTTGGACTGGAGATCAACAGAACTCCTATGGGCTGGGTTCTAGAACCCCCATGGAACATTGTCCTGGCTTCTTATTGGCCAACTCTGTAACTGTGATAACGTCCTGCCTACTGCCATCCATAATACTGACGGATCTCTTTCCTGATTGGAAGAGAGAGGGATGTTGTGTCAGTCCGGAGGAGCTGAAGGGCAGAGTGGTCGAGGAGAAATACATGGAAAGGGGGATGAAGCATGTTGGTGTCACAGAAGAGGGCGAGTCCGCGTCCAACGAAAATACCAACCAGAGAGGACGTAGTGAAGTCCGTTGCCAGTGTATGATGTTGGTGAAGTCTAGAAGGTGATTGGCTGACAGAAACCTAGTCAAAACACAGCAGCAGAGTAATTGGACAGCACAGCATAATGACAGCATAATGACCATCGTTATGTTTGGAGGAAAAAGGGGGAGGGTTGCAAGCCGAAGAACACCATCCCAACCGCGAAGCACTGGGGTGGGCAGCATCATGTTGTGGGGGTGCTTTGCTGCAGGAGGGACTGGTGCACTTAACAAAATAGATGGCATCATGAGGAAGGGAAATTATGTGGATATATTGAAGCAACATCTCAAGACATCAGTCAGGAAGTTAAAGGTTGGTCGCAAATGGGTCTTCCAAATGGACAATGACCCCAAGCAAACTTCCAAAGTTGTGGCAAAATGGCTTAAGGACAACAAAGTCAAGTTATTGGAGTGACCATCACAAAGCCCTCACCTCAATCCAAAATACATTTTTTGGGCAGACCTGAAAATTATTGTGCGAGCAAGGAGGCCTACAAACCTGACTCAGTTGCACCAGCTCTCTCAGGAGGAATGGGCCAACATTCACCCAATTTATTGTGGAAAGCTTGTGGAAGGCTACCTGAAGCGTTTGACCCAAGTTAAACAATTTCAAGGCAATGCTACCAAATACTAATTGAGTGTATGTAAACTTCTGACCCACTGGGAATGTGATGAAAGAAATAAAAGCTGAAATAAATCGTTCTCTCTACTATTATATATCTCACTGATCATCCCCAAAGCCAACACCTCATTTGGCCGCCTTTCCTTCCAGTTCTCTGCTGCCTGTGACTGGAACGAATTGCAAAAATCGCTGAAGTTGGAGACTTTTATTTCTCTCACCAACTTTAAACATCTGCTATCTGAGCAGCTAACCGATCGCTGCAGCTGTACATAGTCCATCTGTAAATAGCCCACCCAATTTACCTACCTCATCCCCATACTGTTTTTATTTATTTACTTTTCTGCTCTTTTGCACACCAGTATCTCTACTTGCACATGATCATCTGATGATTTATCACTCCAGTGTTAATCTGCTAAATTGTAATTATTCGCTCCTATGGCCTATTTATTGCCTACGTCCTCATGCCTTTTGCACACAATGTATATAGACTATTTTCTTTCCTACTGTGTTATTGACTTGTTTATTGTTTACTCCATGTGTAACTCTGTGTTGTTGTCTGTTCACACTGCTATGCTTTATCTTGGCCAGGTCGCAGTTGTAAATGAGAACTTGTTCTCAACTAGCCTACCTGATTAAATAAAGGTGAAATAAAAAAATTATTTAATTTAATAACAATTAAAAATAATTAAACAATTATTCTGACATTTCACATTCCTAAAATAAAATGGTGATCCTAACTGACCTAAAACAGGGAATCTTTACTAGGATTAAATGTCAGGAATTGTGAAAAACGTAGTTTAATGTATTTGGCTAAGGTGTATGTAAACTTCCGACTTCAACTGTAAATGAGAAAATGATTTTTCATATAAAGTTTATCCAGTCAGTAACCACGCCCACGTGAGCACAGGCGTTATGCCAAACGTAATGGAACCTCCCTTTTTCCAGAGTGTATAAAAGGACCCGTGACGAAATTCACATCAGACCAGTAGGTGAACGGTAAACCGGACGTCACAAATGGTTAGACAATAGAGACCAGTATACGGACAGTAAGCCGGATGTGTAAAATGCTTTGACTCTACATTAGACCAGCGTGACCGACAGCGTGAGTTGAACGGTACGAAATTGTTAGAAACTCTGAAACTCTCTCTCGAAGAAGAAGAAGAAGAAGACTACACAGGAAAATTCAGTCTGCAGCTGTTCAAGTACTTTAGTCTAGTAAACTCGACAGAGAACCACCGGGTGGTACTCTGAAAGATCCATTCTAACGAACAGATACTCCGAGACAGAGAAGCTACAGCTATAAAAGACATTGTGACTTCTGGGGGACACAACCAGAGACTTCTGATGAACTACTCTCCACAGACTGATCGAGTGATGTCAACAGAACGAGACGACAAAGACATACAATCGTAAATATGTACATTGCATTTTAAAATCCGAATGAGCGGTTGTTGGGGTGTTAAATATCCATTTTTACGTTGAGCGTATTATTCAACTGTATGTACGACAGGTGAAGTCCTTTGTCTCTTCTTCTCCTGCTCTTGCCCCTCCCTTTTCATTGTGTAACAAGTTGTCATATCGGGTTAGTCCACTAGGGACTTTTCATTGCATTATGTAGTAATCAATGTGTAATATAATCTATCTAACCCACTCAGTCTTTATATGCAGCACCATGCTCTAATACTCTACCTAACCCACTCAGTCTTTACATCCAGCACCATCCTCTAATAATCTAACCCACTCAGTCTTTATACTGTATGCAGCACCATCCTCTACTAATCTAACCCACTCAGTCTTTATATCCAGCACCATCCTCTAATAATCTAACCCACTCAGTCTTTATATCCAGCACCATCCGCTAATAATCTAACCCACTCAGTCTTTACATCCAGCACCATCCTCTAATAATCTATCCCACTCAGTCTTTACATCCAGCACCATCCTCTAGTAATCTAACCCACTCAGTCTTTACATCCAGCACCATCCTCTAATAATCTAACCCACTCAGTCTTTACATCCAGCACCATCCTCTAGTAATCTAACCCACTCAGTCTTTACATCCAGCACCATCCTCTAATAATCTAACCCACTCAGTCTTTACATCCAACACCATCCTCTAATAATCTAACCCACCCAGTTTTTACATCCAGCACCATCCTCTAGTAATCTAACCCACCCAGTCTTTACATCCAGCACCATCCTCTAGTAATCTAACCCACTCAGTCTTTACATCCAGCACCATCCTCTAGTAATCTAACCCACTCAGTCTTTATATCCAGCACCATCCTATAGTAATCTAACCCACTCAGTCTTTACATCCAGCACCATCCTCTAATAATCTAACCCACTCAGTCTTTATATCCAGCACCATCCTCTAATAATCTAACCCACTCAGTCTTTACATCCAGCACCATCCTCTAATAATCTAACCCACTCAGTCTTTATATCCAGCACCATCCTCTAATAATCTAACCCACTCAGTCTTTATATCCAGCACCATCCTCTAGTAATCTAACCCACTCAGTCTTTATATCCAGCACCATCCGCTAATAATCTAACCCACTCAGTCTTTACATCCAGCACCATCCTCTAATAATCTATCCCACTCAGTCTTTACATCCAGCACCATCCTCTAGTAATCTAACCCACTCAGTCTTTACATCCAGCACCATCCTCTAATAATCTAACCCACTCAGTCTTTATATCCAGCACCATCCTCTAGTAATCTAACCCACTCAGTCTTTACATCCAGCACCATCCTCTAATAATCTAACCCACTCAGTCTTTACATCCAACACCATCCTCTAATAATCTAACCCACCCAGTCTTTACATCCAGCACCATCCTCTAGTAATCTAACCCACCCAGTCTTTACATCCAGCACCATCCTCTAGTAATCTAACCCACTCAGTCTTTACATCCAGCACCATCCTCTAGTAATCTAACCCACTCAGTCTTTATATCCAGCACCATCCTCTAGTAATCTAACCCACTCAGTCTTTACATCCAGCACCATCCTCTAATAATCTAACCCACTCAGTCTTTACATCCAACACCATCCTCTAATAATCTAACCCACCCAGTCTTTACATCCAGCACCATCCTCTAGTAATCTAACCCACCCAGTCTTTACATCCAGCACCATCCTCTAGTAATCTAACCCACTCAGTCTTTACATCCAGCACCATCCTCTAGTAATCTAACCCACTCAGTCTTTATATCCAGCACCATCCTCTAATAATCTAACCCACTCAGTCTTTACATCCAGCACCATCCTCTAATAATCTAACCCACTCAGTCTTTACATCCAGCACCATCCTCTAATAATCTAACCCACTCAGTCTTTATATCCAGCACCATCCTCTAGTAATCTAACCCACTCAGTCTTTACATCCAACACAATCCTCTAATAATCTAACCCACTCAGTCTTTACATGCAGCACCATCCTCTAATAATCTAACCCACTCAGTCTTTACATCCAGCACCATCCTCTAGTAATCTAACCCACTCAGTCTTTACATCCAGCACCATCCTCTAGTAATCTAACCCACTCAGTCTTTACATCCAGCACCATCCTCTAGTAATCTAACCCACTCAGTCTTTATATCTAGCACCATCCTCTAATAATCTAACCCACCCAGTCTTTACATCCAGCACCATCCTCTAGTAATCTAACCCACTCAGTCTTTACATCCAGCACCATCCTCTAGTAATCTAACCCACTCAGTCTTTATATCCAGCACCATCCTCTAATAATCTAACCCACTCAGTCTTTACATCCAGCACCATCCTCTAGTAATCTAACCCACTCAGTCTTTACATCCAGCACCATCTTCTAGTAATCTAACCCACTCAGTCTTTATATCCAGCACCATCCTCTAATAATCTATCCCACTCAGTCTTTACATACAGCACCATCCTCTAGTAATCTAACCCACTCAGTCTTTACATCCAGCACCATCCTCTAGTAATCTAACACACTCAGTCTTTACATCCAGCACCATCCTCTAGTAATCTAACCCACCCAGTCTTTACATCCAGCACCATCCTCTAATAATCTAACCCACTCAGTCTTTACATGCAGCACCATCCTCTAATAATCTAACCCACTCAGTCTTTACATCCAGCACCATCCTCTAGTAATCTAACCCACTCAGTCTTTATATCCAGCACCATCGTCTAGTAATCTAACCCACTCAGTCTTTATATCCAGCACCATCCTCTAATAATCTAACCCACTCAGTCTTTACATCCAGCACCATCCTCTAGTAATCTAACCCACTCAGTCTTTACATCCAGCACCATCCTCTAGTAATCTAACCCACTCAGTCTTTACATCCAGCACCATCCTCTAGTAATCTAACCCACTCAGTCTTTACATCCAGCACCATCCTCTAATAATCTAACCCACTCAGTCTTTACATGCAGCACCATCCTCTAATAATCTAACCCACTCAGTCTTTACATCCAGCACCATCCTCTAGTAATCTAACCCACTCAGTCTTTACATCCAGCACCATCCTCTAGTAATCTATCCCACTCAGTCTTTACATCCAGCACCATCCTATAGTAATCTAACCCACTCAGTCTTTACATCCAGCACCATCCTCTAATAATCTAACCCACTCAGTCTTTATATCCAGCACCATCCTCTAATAATCTAACCCACTCAGTCTTTACATCCAGCACCATCCTCTAGTAATCTAACCCACTCAGTCTTTACATCCAGCACCATCCTCTAATAATCTAACCCACTCAGTCTTTACATCCAGCACCATCCTCTAGTAATCTAACCCACTCAGTCTTTACATCCAGCACCATCCTCTAATAATCTAACCCACTCAGTCTTTACATCCAGCACCATCCTCTAATAATCTAACCCACTCAGTCTTTACATCCAGCACCATCCTCTAATAATCTAACCCACTCAGTCTTTACATCCAGCACCATCCTCTAATAATCTAACCCACTCAGTCTTTACATCCAGCACCATCCTCTAATAATCTAACCCACTCAGTCTTTACATCCAACACCATCCTCTAATAATCTAACCCACCCAGTCTTTACATCCAGCACCATCCTCTAGTAATCTAACCCACCCAGTCTTTACATCCAGCACCATCCTCTAGTAATCTAACCCACTCAGTCTTTACATCCAGCACCATCCTCTAGTAATCTAACCCACTCAGTCTTTATATCCAGCACCATCCTATAGTAATCTAACCCACTCAGTCTTTACATCCAGCACCATCCTCTAATAATCTAACCCACTCAGTCTTTATATCCAGCACCATCCTCTAATAATCTAACCCACTCAGTCTTTACATCCAGCACCATCCTCTAATAATCTAACCCACTCAGTCTTTACATCCAGCACCATCCTCTAATAACCAACCCACTCAGTCTTTACATCCAGCACCATCCTCTAGTAATATAACCCACTCAGTCTTTACATCCAGCACCATCCTCTAATAATCTAACCCACTCAGTCTTTACATCCAGCACCATCCTCTAATAATCTAACCCACTCAGTCTTTACATCCAGCACCATCCTCTAGTAATCTAACCCACTCAGTCTTTACATCCAGCACCATCCTCTAGTAATCTAACCCACTCAGTCTTTATATCCAGCACCATCCTCTAATAATCTAACCCACTCAGTCTTTACATCCAGCACCATCCTCTAGTAATCTAACCCACTCAGTCTTTACATCCAGCACCATCCTCTAGTAATATAACCCACTCAGTCTTTACATCCAGCACCATCCGCTAATAATCTAACCCACTCAGTCTTTACATCCAGCACCATCCTCTAATAATCTAACCCACTCAGTCTTTACATCCAGCACCATCCTCTAATAATCTATCTAACCAGCCTATATGAATGCGAAGAGAAGCTCAAAGTGGTGCTAGAATGTCCTTTCTCCTCCGGGACACTTTGCTCTGGTTACAAGCTGCATACCATTCATTTGTCTCTGAATGTTGAAAAGCACCAAGGCTTTTAGTCATCAGGACGAACGACAGGCAGGCAGGAGGGAAGGATGGAAGGAGCAGTAATGTGTTCACTCCAGCCGCTTAGTATCACACACCATCTCCAATCAGAAGTGAGCGTAAAATGGAACGGAATATCAATTGCTTTGGGGCCAAACATTTTACTGCTGGGTCTCCCAAAATGGATTCAGACGGCTGCATGTTTTCCCAATGAGAGGAAAGCTCAGAGCTTGTAAACATGGTGGAGGGTTTTTGGAGGATATTCCAGCTCTGGCTCGACTCTCTCTATAAAATAAGACATTTAGAAAATAAATAGCTGTGTTCTTACATTTGTCCTATTTCACACATGTAAAACTGCATTGGAAAATATTTTTGTTGCATATCCCGCTCAGACACCTTCGGAGAGTGAGGTCAGCCAGGGATCAGATAGTATTGACAAAGACCATTGTGAAACTAGGGTTCTTTTCCTTGCTCAAGGGCACATCAACAGATTCTTCACCTAGTCGGCACTGGGATATGAACCAGCAACCTTTCGGTTACTGGCCCAACGCTACTAACTGCTGGTCTGCCTGCCACCCCGATAGTCTGCCTGCTGCCCCACTGGTCTGCCTGCCGCCCCGCTGGTCTACCTGCCGCCCTGCTGGTCTGCCTGCCGCCCCGCTGGTCTGCCTGCCGCCCAGCTGGTCTGCCTGCCGCCCCGCTGGTCTACCTGCCGCCCTGCTGGTCTGCCTGCCGCCCCGCTGGTCTGCCTGCCGCCCAGCTGGTCTGCCTGCCACCCCGATAGTCTGCCTGCCGCCCCGCTGGTCTGCCTGCCGCCCCGCTGGTCTACCTGCCGCCCCGCTGGTCTGCCTGCCGCCCCGCTGGTCTGCCTGCCGCCCCGCTGGTCTGCCTGCCGCCCCGCTGGTCTGCCTGCCGCCCCGCTGGTCTGCCTGCCGCCCCGCTGGTCTGCCTGCCGCCCCGCTGGTCTGCCTGCCGCCCCGCTGGCCTGCCTGCCGCCCCGCTGGCCTGCCTGCCACCCCGATAGTCTGCCTGCCACCCCGATAGTCTGCCTGCCTCCCCGATAGTCTGCCTGCCTCCCCGATAGTCTGCCTGCCTCCCCGATAGTCTGCCTGCCACCCCGATAGTCTGCCTGCCTCCCCGAGAGTCTGCCTGCCACCCCGATAGTCTGCCTGCCTCCCCGATAGTCTGCCTGCCTCCCCGATAGTTTGCCTGCCTCCCCGCTGGTCTGCCTGCCTCCCCGATAGTCTTCCTGCCTCCCCGATAGTCTACCTGCCACCCCGATAGTCTGCCTGACACCCCGATAGTCTGCCTGCCTCCCCGCTGGTCTGCCTGCCTCCCTGATAGTCTGCCTGCATCCCCGATAGTCTGTCTGCCTCCCCTATAGTCTACCTCCCTCCCCGATAGTCTGCCTGCCTTCCCGATAGTCTGCCTGCCACCCCGATAGTCTGCCTGCCACCCCGATAGTCTGCCTGCCTCCCCGATAGTCTGCCTGCCACCCCGATAGTCTGCCTGCCTCCCCGCTGGTCTGCCTTCCTCCCCGATAGTCTGCCTGCCACCCCGATAGTCTGCCTGCCTCCCCGAGAGTCTGCCTTCCTCCCCGATAGTCTGCCTGCCTCCCCGATAGTCTGCCTGCCTCCCCGATAGTTTGCCTGCCTCCCCGCTGGTCTGCCTGCCTCCCCGATAGTCTTCCTGCCTCCCCGATAGTCTACCTGCCACCCCGATAGTCTGCCTGACACCCCGATAGTCTGCCTGCCTCCCCGCTGGTCTGCCTGCCTCCCCGATAGTCTGCCTGCCTCCCTGATAGTCTGCCTGCCTCCCCGATAGTCTGTCTGCCTCCCCGATAGTCTGCCTGCCTCCCCGATAGTCTGCCTGCCGCCCCGCTGGTCTACCTGCCGCCCCGCTGGTCTACCTATCATATTTTAAATCATGTCAATCACAATATTTCACTTAGTATTGTAAAAACAAAGTAGGGGAACTTTCAGCTCTCAAAGGTATAACTTTCACTTTAGGGTGAAAACCCAGTTGATTGTCACTATACTTTATGGTTCATGTCCTCATTTCAAAGTGAGGAAGAAAGTTTGCAGAGTCTACCTTCTGAATCAACTTAGCTTTTTATGTCAGCACGAGACAAGGAGTAGAGAAGTCACAGAACAGTCCTAGTACGCTATACAAACCACAGGAAGAACGGTACAACATCTGAAGATAAATGTTTGTATTAATATTTGTCCCAAATGGCACCCTAGCCAGAAGTAGTGCCCTATGTAGGGAATAGGGCACCATTTAGGATTTACTGTAAGTCTCACTTTAATGGAAATACACATCTTTGATATTTCTGTTGTGTATACTTTCTAATAAAAAAATAATAAAAAGTTGACCTTAATTTAACAAGGCAAGTCAGTTAAGAACACATTCTAATTTACAATGACGGACTACCGGGGAACAGTGGGTTAACTGCCTTGTTCAGGGGAACAGTTGGTTAACTGCCTTGTTCAGGGGAACAGTGGGTTAACTGCCTTGTTCAGGGGAACAGTGGGTTAACTGCCTTGTTCAGGGGAACAGTGGGTTAACTGCCTTGTTCGGGGGAACAGTGGGTTAACTGCCTTGCTCAGGGGAACAGTGGGTTAACTACCTTGTTCAGGGGAACAGTGGGTTAACTGCCTTGTTCAGGGGAACAGTGGGTTAACTACCTTGTTCAGGGGAACAGTGGGTTAACTGCCTTGTTCAGGGGAACAGTGGGTTAACTGCCTTGTTCAGGGGCAGAACAACAGATTTTCTTTACCTTGTCAGCTCTGGGATTTGATCCTGCAACCTTTCCGATACTGGCCCGGCGCCCTAACCACTAGGCTACCAACCGCCCCCTGAATCATGATCATAGAGTGGTTTATGATTCGCTGTGTGTAAGGTATATTTTATAAAACAGGATTATGATTCGCTGTGTGTAATGTATATTTTATAAATCAGGATTATGGTTAGCTGTGTGTAAGGTATATTTTATAAATCAGGATTATGGTTAGCTGTGTGTAATGTATATTTTATAAAACAGGATTTTGGTTAGCTGTGTGTAAGGTATATTTTATAAATCAGGATTATGGTTACAGTGGGGCAAAAAAGTATTTAGTCAGCCACCAATTGTGCAAATTCTCCCACTTAAAAAGATGAGAGAGGCCTGTAATTATCATCATAGGTACACTTCAACTATGACAGACAAAATGAGGAAAAAAAATCCAGAAAATTACATTGTAGGATTTTTAATGAATTTATTTGCAAATTATGGTGGAAAATAAGTATTTGGTCAATAACAAAAGTTTATCTCAATGCTTTGTTATATACCCTTTGTTGGCAATGACAGAGGTCAAACGTTTTCTGTAAGTCTTCACAAGGTTTTCACACACTGTTGCTGGTATTTGGCCCATTCCTCCATGCAGATCTCCTCTAGAGCAGTGATGTTTTGGGGCTGTTGCTGGGCAACACGGACTTTCAACTCCCTCCAAAGATTTTCTATGGGGTTGAGATCTGGAGACTGGCTAGGCCACTCCAGGACCTTGAAATGCTTCTTACGAAGCCACTCCTTTGTTGCCCGGGCGGTGTGTTTGGGATCATTGTCATGCTGAAAGACCCAGCCACGTTTCATCTTCAATGCCCTTGCTGATGGAAGGAGGTTTTCACTCAAAATCTCACGATACATGGCCCCATTCATTCTTTCCTTTACACGGATAAGTCGTCCTGGTCCCTCTGCAGAAAAACTGCCCCAAAGCATGATGTTTCCACCCCCATGCTTCACAGTAGGTATGGTGTTCTTTGGATGCAACTCAGCATTCTTTGTCCTCCAAACACGACGAGTTGAGTTTTTACCAAAAAGTTATATTTTGGTTTCATCTGACCATATGACATTCTCCCAATCTTCTTCTGGATCATCCAAATGCTCTCTAGCAAACTTCAGACGGGCCTGGACATGTACTGGCTTAAGCAGTGGGACACGTCTGGCACTGCAGGATTTGAGTCCCTGGCGGCGTAGTGTGTTACTGATGGTAGGCTTTGTTACTTTGGTCCCAGCTCTCTGCAGGTCATTCACTAGGTCCCCCCGTGTGGTTCTGGGATTTTTGCTCACCGTTCTTGTGATCATTTTGACCCCACGGGGTGAGATCTTGCGTGGAGCCCCAGATCGAGGGAGATTATCAGTGGTCTTGTATATCTTCCATTTCCTAATAATTGCTCCCACAGTTGATTTCTTCAAACCAAGCTGCTTACCTATTGCAGATTCAGTCTTCCCAGCCTGGTGCAGGTCTACAATTTTGTTTCTGGTGTCCTTTGACAGCTCTTTGGTCTTGGCCATAGTGGAGTTTGGAGTGTGACTGTTTGAGGTTGTGGACAGGTGTCTTTTATACTGATAACAAGTTCAAACAGGTGCCATTAATACAGGTAACGAGTGGAGGACAGAGGAGCCTCTTAAAGAAGAAGTTACAGGTCTGTGAGAGCCAGAAATCTTGCTTGTTTGTAGGTGACCAAATACTTATTTTCCACCATAATTTGCAAATAAATTCATTAAAAATCCTACAATGTGATTTTCTGGAATTTTTTTTCTCATTTTGTCTGTCATAGTTGAAGTGTACCTATGATGAAAATTACAGACCTCTCTCATCTTTTTAAGTGGGAGAACTTGCACAATTGGTGGCTGACTAAATACTTTTTTGCCCCACTGTAGCTGTGTGCGTTGAGGTTCTCAGGGACGGCCTCTGGCAGCAATACATTAACCAGTAGTGCCATGTCTACAGTGGCTTGACATGTGATGATATTTGGACTCTGAAGCTTTAATCAAGGGACTTAACATGTTGCAATATACAGGTGTAGGATCTAAATTTGATGACCCTGTTGCATTAGAACTCCTGCAATGCAGGGAATTAAAAACGTGTGTAGTGTATTTGAGGTTTAAAAAGGCTTTTGAAGTTCGCAATTTCCACCTAGAAATTTCAGATTTTTCCTTACGAAGAATGCATCAACCCTTACATAAATGTCCATTAATTATAATCCACACAATAATTCACAATTCCTGCTGCTGCAGGATTATTATCCTGCTGTGATGAACAGGTCAAATTAAGATCCTACACCTGCAAGTAAAACTTTCCCCTCTAGAAAGCAGCGATGAACAAAGTCAATGTGTAACGGCAGTCTAGCTCTTCCTCCTCATCGGACGAGGAGAGGTGAGAAGGATCGGAGGACCAATGTACAGCGTGGTAAGTTTCCATGATTTAATAACAAGAAAACTAGACAAAATACAAAACAACAAACGTACTAACCGTCACAGTCCCGTGTGGCACAAACACTGACACAGGAAACAACCACCCACCATCCCCAACACAAAACAAGCCACCTATATATGATTCTCAATCAGGGACAACGATTGACAGCTGCCTCTGATTGAGAACCATATTAGGCTGAACACAGAAACAGACAAACTAGACACACAACATAGAATGCCCACCCAGCTCACGTCCTGACCAACACTAAAACAAGCACAACACATAAGAACTCTGGTCAGGACGTTACACAATGCTAGAAAGTGTGGTGGATGAATCAGAATTAGTTGGGTAACATAGATAATTAAGATGTCTTATCTGCATAATATGCTTATGTGATATACTTGTTACTAGAATGTATCCCTTTGGACTCTGGTGTTGGCAGTTGTACTTCTTCCCTCAGCTGGGGCTCAGTCACCTGGGGCTCAGTCACCTGGGGCCCAGAGAGGGGAGAGGTCAGGCTTGTCTTTCACATGTCCCTGGTGCTATGCAGAATATCAGAAAGGGAAGAGGACAGGAGGGAACATTGTCTTCATGTGTGAATGTGTCTTTTGTCTGAAACCATGTGAAGGGATGGCGTGATTAAGGGGGAACCAATTACTTGTCTCCACAATGTCTTTGCGCAAGTCACTCCCTCCTTTGGCATTGGGGGGAGGTGTATGGCAGTGTCTGAAAACATTGTATGTCCCCTCTGATGTTGCACTTATACTGGGATAGTGTATGACCTAGAGGCTCACTCCCCTCAGTGAGCTTGTCCAGGAGTGGGGTCAAGAAGGGGTTTTACTTGAGATGGGAGTATCTGGAGTTGACAATTCAGTTATGCCATTGGATGAGTTGTTGTTTTTGTGCTATGATGTACCAGGAGCGAGATTAGAACCTCGTCTGAGGGACCAAACTGAACGATAATGTATAGCGAATGCTATCTGGCTACGGGATACTCTTTTCTCATTATAAAGTCTACCTTTGTGAACTGTTCCTAATATCTGTGGTTTGTCATGTCGACTAGGGGGGTGGATCTTCGCTATAAAAGATCTCAGTAGCCATTGTGTTGTCACTCTCAACGGTTCATTAGAAATGGCGAATCGTTGAAAGTCATTGCTATTGCAAAGCTCTTATTATTAAAGATGTAGTTTAAGTATAACTCTGACTGGTGTGTGAAGTTTGTCTCTCCTCATTTTGTAAAGCAGACATTAACCACCACAAAAGACAAGTGCCAGTGTTAGTGAAAGAAAGGAGAATTCTGCGGTATTCTGAAGTATAGTTGTTATTAATTCAGCCTCCAGCGTCTTGCCTTAGTGTGCACACTGGCCCTACCGACATAGTGGTGTGGTAGGTATAGCATGTAAGAGTTTGTTTTTTTAAGCGGTCCGTTGACATCGTTCATACAGACCGTTTGACGAACCAATTCGTCGTTTTTCCAAATCGATCGGGTTCCTCTTCCCGTGCCGTCGTCTGAGGAGTAGATGAGGGTTCCTCTTCCCGTGCCGTCGTCTGAGGAGTAGATGAGGGTTCCTCTTCCCGTGCCGTCGTCTGAGAAGTAGATGAGGGTTCCTCTTCCCGTGCCGTCGTCTGAGG
Source organism: Salvelinus namaycush (assembly GCF_016432855.1). Taxonomy (NCBI): domain Eukaryota; kingdom Metazoa; phylum Chordata; class Actinopteri; order Salmoniformes; family Salmonidae; genus Salvelinus; species Salvelinus namaycush. The sequence continues at coordinate 84,585,370 of NC_052310.1, forward strand.
AGTAGATGAGGGTTCCTCTTCCCGTGCCGTCGTCTGAGGAGTAGATGAGGGTTCCTCTTCCCGTGCCGTCGTCTGAGGAGTAGATGAGGGGTCCTCTTCCCGTGCCGTCGTCTGAGGAGTAGATGAGGGTTCCTCTTCCCGTGCCGTCGTCTGAGGAGTAGATGAGGGTTCCTCTTCCCGTGCCGTCGTCTGAGGAGTAGATGAGGGTTCCTCTTCCCGTGCCGTCGTCTGAGGAGTAGATGAGGGTTCCTCTTCCCGTGCCGTCGTCTGAGGAGTAGATGAGGGTTCCTCTTCCCGTGCCGTCGTCTGAGGAGTAGATGAGGGTTCCTCTTCCCGTGCCGTCGTCTGAGGAGTAGATGAGGGTTCCTCTTCCCGTGCCGTCGTCTGAGAAGTAGATGAGGGTTCCTCTTCCCGTGCCGTCGTCTGAGAAGTAGATGAGGGTTCCTCTTCCCGTGCCGTCGTCTGAGAAGTAGATGAGGGTTCCTCTTCCCGTGCCGTCGTCTGAGAAGTAGATGAGGGTTCCTCTTCCCGTGCCGTCGTCTGAGGAGTAGATGAGGGTTCCTCTTCCCGTGCCGTCGTCTGAGGAGTAGATGAGGGTTCCTCTTCCCGTGCCGTCGTCTGAGGAGTAGATGAGGGTTCCTCTTCCCGTGCCGTCGTCTGAGGAGTAGATGAGGGTTCCTCTTCCCGTGCCGTCGTCTGAGGAGTAGATGAGGGTTCCTCTTCCCGTGCCGTCGTCTGAGGAGTAGATGAGGGTTCCTCTTCCCGTGCCGTCGTCTGAGGAGTAGATGAGGGTTCCTCTTCCCGTGCCGTCGTCTGAGGAGTAGATGAGGGTTCCTCTTCCCGTGCCGTCGTCTGAGGAGTAGATGAGGGTTCCTCTTCCCGTGCCGTCGTCTGAGGAGTAGATGAGGGTTCCTCTTCCCGTGCCGTCGTCTGAGGAGTAGATGAGGGTTCCTCTTCCCGTGCCGTCGTCTGAGGAGTAGATGAGGGTTCCTCTTCCCGTGCCGTCGTCTGAGGAGTAGATGAGGGTTCCTCTTCCCGTGCCGTCGTCTGAGGAGTAGATGAGGGTTCCTCTTCCCGTGCCGTCGTCTGAGGAGTAGATGAGGGTTCCTCTTCCCGTGCCGTCGTCTGAGGAGTAGATGAGGGTTCCTCTTCCCGTGCCGTCGTCTGAGGAGTAGATGAGGGTTCCTCTTCCCGTGCCGTCGTCTGAGGAGTAGATGAGGGTTCCTCTTCCCGTGCCGTCGTCTGAGGAGTAGATGAGGGTTCCTCTTCCCGTGCCGTCGTCTGAGGAGTAGATGAGGGTTCCTCTTCCCGTGCCGTCGTCTGAGGAGTAGATGAGGGGTCCTCTTCCCGTGCCGTCGTCTGAGGAGTAGATGAGGGTTCCTCTTCCCGTGCCGTCGTCTGAGGAGTAGATGAGGGTTCCTCTTCCCGTGCCGTCGTCTGAGGAGTAGATGAGGGTTCCTCTTCCCGTGCCGTCGTCTGAGGAGTAGATGAGGGTTCCTCTTCCCGTGCCGTCGTCTGAGAAGTAGATGAGGGTTCCTCTTCCCGTGCCGTCGTCTGAGGAGTAGATGAGGGTTCCTCTTCCCGTGCCGTCGTCTGAGAAGTAGATGAGGGTTCCTCTTCCCGTGCCGTCGTCTGAGGAGTAGATGAGGGTTCCTCTTCCCGTGCCGTCGTCTGAGAAGTAGATGAGGGGTCCTCTTCCCGTGCCGTCGTCTGAGAAGTAGATGAGGGTTCCTCTTCCCGTGCCGTCGTCTGAGAAGTAGATGAGGGTTCCTCTTCCCGTGCCGTCGTCTGAGAAGTAGATGAGGGTTCCTCTTCCCGTGCCGTCGTCTGAGGAGTAGATGAGGGTTCCTCTTCCCGTGCCGTCGTCTGAGAAGTAGATGAGGGTTCCTCTTCCCGTGCCGTCGTCTGAGGAGTAGATGAGGGTTCCTCTTCCCGTGCCGTCGTCTGAGAAGTAGATGAGGGTTCCTCTTCCCGTGCCGTCGTCTGAGAAGTAGATGAGGGTTCCTCTTCCCGTGCCGTCGTCTGAGAAGTAGATGAGGGTTCCTCTTCCCGTGCCGTCGTCTGAGAAGTAGATGAGGGTTCCTCTTCCCGTGCCGTCGTCTGAGGAGTAGATGAGGGTTCCTCTTCCCGTGCCGTCGTCTGAGAAGTAGATGAGGGTTCCTCTTCCCGTGCCGTCGTCTGAGGAAGTAGATGAGGGTTCCTCTTCCCGTGCCGTCGTCTGAGAAGTAGATGAGGGTTCCTCTTCCCGTGCCGTCGTCTGAGGAGTAGATGAGGGTTCCTCTTCCCGTGCCGTCGTCTGAGGAGTAGATGAGGGTTCCTCTTCCCGTGCCGTCGTCTGAGGAGTAGATGAGGGTTCCTCTTCCCGTGCCGTCGTCTGAGGAGTAGATGAGGGTTCCTCTTCCCGTGCCGTCGTCTGAGGAGTAGATGAGGGTTCCTCTTCCCGTGCCGTCGTCTGAGGAGTAGATGAGGGTTCCTCTTCCCGTGCCGTCGTCTGAGGAGTAGATGAGGGTTCCTCTTCCCGTGCCGTCGTCTGAGGAAGTAGATGAGGGTTCCTCTTCCCGTGCCGTCGTCTGAGAAGTAGATGAGGGTTCCTCTTCCCGTGCCGTCGTCTGAGAAGTAGATGAGGGTTCCTCTTCCCGTGCCGTCGTCTGAGAAGTAGATGAGGGTTCCTCTTCCCGTGCCGTCGTCTGAGAAGTAGATGAGGGTTCCTCTTCCCGTGCCGTCGTCTGAGAAGTAGATGAGGGTTCCTCTTCCCGTGCCGTCGTCTGAGGAAGTAGATGAGGGTTCCTCTTCCCGTGCCGTCGTCTGAGAAGTAGATGAGGGTTCCTCTTCCCGTGCCGTCGTCTGAGAAGTAGATGAGGGTTCCTCTTCCCGTGCCGTCGTCTGAGAAGTAGATGAGGGTTCCTCTTCCCGTGCCGTCGTCTGAGAAGTAGATGAGGGTTCCTCTTCCCGTGCCGTCGTCTGAGAAGTAGATGAGGGTTCCTCTTCCCGTGCCGTCGTCTGAGAAGTAGATGAGGGTTCCTCTTCCCGTGCCGTCGTCTGAGAAGTAGATGAGGGTTCCTCTTCCCGTGCCGTCGTCTGAGAAGTAGATGAGGGTTCCTCTTCCCGTGCCGTCGTCTGAGAAGTAGATGAGGGTTCCTCTTCCCGTGCCGTCGTCTGAGAAGTAGATGAGGGTTCCTCTTCCCGTGCCGTCGTCTGAGAAGTAGATGAGGGTTCCTCTTCCCGTGCCGTCGTCTGAGGAGTAGATGAGGGTTCCTCTTCCCGTGCCGTCGTCTGAGGAGTAGATGAGGGTTCCTCTTCCCGTGCCGTCGTCTGAGAAGTAGATGAGGGTTCCTCTTCCCGTGCCGTCGTCTGAGGAGTAGATGAGGGTTCCTCTTCCCGTGCCGTCGTCTGAGAAGTAGATGAGGGTTCCTCTTCCCGTGCCGTCGTCTGAGAAGTAGATGAGGGTTCCTCTTCCCGTGCCGTCGTCTGAGGAAGTAGATGAGGGTTCCTCTTCCCGTGCCGTCGTCTGAGAGTAGATGAGGGTTCCTCTTCCCGTGCCGTCGTCTGAGGAGTAGATGAGGGTTCCTCTTCCCGTGCCGTCGTCTGAGGAGTAGATGAGGGTTCCTCTTCCCGTGCCGTCGTCTGAGGAAGTAGATGAGGGTTCCTCTTCCCGTGCCGTCGTCTGAGGAAGTAGATGAGGGTTCCTCTTCCCGTGCCGTCGTCTGAGGAGTAGATGAGGGTTCCTCTTCCCGTGCCGTCGTCTGAGGAGTAGATGAGGGTTCCTCTTCCCGTGCCGTCGTCTGAGGAGTAGATGAGGGTTCCTCTTCCCGTGCCGTCGTCTGAGAAGTAGATGAGGGTTCCTCTTCCCGTGCCGTCGTCTGAGAAGTAGATGAGGGTTCCTCTTCCCGTGCCGTCGTCTGAGGAAGTAGATGAGGGTTCCTCTTCCCGTGCCGTCGTCTGAGGAAGTAGATGAGGGTTCCTCTTCCCGTGCCGTCGTCTGAGGAGTAGATGAGGGTTCCTCTTCCCGTGCCGTCGTCTGAGGAGTAGATGAGGGTTCCTCTTCCCGTGCCGTCGTCTGAGGAAGTAGATGAGGGTTCCTCTTCCCGTGCCGTCGTCTGAGGAGTAGATGAGGGTTCCTCTTCCCGTGCCGTCGTCTGAGGAGTAGATGAGGGTTCCTCTTCCCGTGCCGTCGTCTGAGAAGTAGATGAGGGTTCCTCTTCCCGTGCCGTCGTCTGAGGAGTAGATGAGGGTTCCTCTTCCCGTGCCGTCGTCTGAGAGTAGATGAGGGTTCCTCTTCCCGTGCCGTCGTCTGAGGAGTAGATGAGGGTTCCTCTTCCCGTGCCGTCGTCTGAGGAGTAGATGAGGGTTCCTCTTCCGTGCCGTCGTCTGAGAAGTAGATGAGGGTTCCTCTTCCCGTGCCGTCGTCTGAGGAGTAGATGAGGGTTCCTCTTCCCGTGCCGTCGTCTGAGAAGTAGATGAGGGTTCCTCTTCCCGTGCCGTCGTCTGAGAAGTAGATGAGGGTTCCTCTTCCCGTGCCGTCGTCTGAGGAGTAGATGAGGGTTCCTCTTCCCGTGCCGTCGTCTGAGAAGTAGATGAGGGTTCCTCTTCCCGTGCCGTCGTCTGAGAAGTAGATGAGGGTTCCTCTTCCCGTGCCGTCGTCTGAGGAAGTAGATGAGGGTTCCTCTTCCCGTGCCGTCGTCTGAGAAGTAGATGAGGGTTCCTCTTCCCGTGCCGTCGTCTGAGAAGTAGATGAGGGTTCCTCTTCCCGTGCCGTCGTCTGAGGAAGTAGATGAGGGTTCCTCTTCCCGTGCCGTCGTCTGAGAAGTAGATGAGGGTTCCTCTTCCCGTGCCGTCGTCTGAGGAAGTAGATGAGGGGTCCTCTTCCCGTGCCGTCGTCTGAGAAGTAGATGAGGGTTCCTCTTCCCGTGCCGTCGTCTGAGAAGTAGATGAGGGTTCCTCTTCCCGTGCCGTCGTCTGAGAAGTAGATGAGGGTTCCTCTTCCCGTGCCGTCGTCTGAGAAGTAGATGAGGGTTCCTCTTCCCGTGCCGTCGTCTGAGGAGTAGATGAGGGTTCCTCTTCCCGTGCCGTCGTCTGAGGAGTAGATGAGGGTTCCTCTTCCCGTGCCGTCGTCTGAGGAGTAGATGAGGGTTCCTCTTCCCGTGCCGTCGTCTGAGGAGTAGATGAGGGTTCCTCTTCCCGTGCCGTCGTCTGAGGAGTAGATGAGGGTTCCTCTTCCCGTGCCGTCGTCTGAGGAGTAGATGAGGGTTCCTCTTCCCGTGCCGTCGTCTGAGGAGTAGATGAGGGTTCCTCTTCCCGTGCCGTCGTCTGAGGAGTAGATGAGGGTTCCTCTTCCCGTGCCGTCGTCTGAGGAGTAGATGAGGGTTCCTCTTCCCGTGCCGTCGTCTGAGAAGTAGATGAGGGTTCCTCTTCCCGTGCCGTCGTCTGAGAAGTAGATGAGGGTTCCTCTTCCCGTGCCGTCGTCTGAGAAGTAGATGAGGGTTCCTCTTCCCGTGCCGTCGTCTGAGGAGTAGATGAGGGTTCCTCTTCCCGTGCCGTCGTCTGAGGAGTAGATGAGGGTTCCTCTTCCCGTGCCGTCGTCTGAGAAGTAGATGAGGGTTCCTCTTCCCGTGCCGTCGTCTGAGAAGTAGATGAGGGTTCCTCTTCCCGTGCCGTCGTCTGAGAAGTAGATGAGGGTTCCTCTTCCCGTGCCGTCGTCTGAGAAGTAGATGAGGGTTCCTCTTCCCGTGCCGTCGTCTGAGGAGTAGATGAGGGTTCCTCTTCCCGTGCCGTCGTCTGAGAAGTAGATGAGGGTTCCTCTTCCCGTGCCGTCGTCTGAGGAGTAGATGAGGGTTCCTCTTCCCGTGCCGTCGTCTGAGAAGTAGATGAGGGTTCCTCTTCCCGTGCCGTCGTCTGAGAAGTAGATGAGGGTTCCTCTTCCCGTGCCGTCGTCTGAGGAAGTAGATGAGGGTTCCTCTTCCCGTGCCGTCGTCTGAGGAAGTAGATGAGGGTTCCTCTTCCCGTGCCGTCGTCTGAGGAGTAGATGAGGGTTCCTCTTCCCGTGCCGTCGTCTGAGAAGTAGATGAGGGTTCCTCTTCCCGTGCCGTCGTCTGAGGAGTAGATGAGGGTTCCTCTTCCCGTGCCGTCGTCTGAGAAGTAGATGAGGGTTCCTCTTCCCGTGCCGTCGTCTGAGAAGTAGATGAGGGTTCCTCTTCCCGTGCCGTCGTCTGAGAAGTAGATGAGGGTTCCTCTTCCCGTGCCGTCGTCTGAGGAGTAGATGAGGGTTCCTCTTCCCGTGCCGTCGTCTGAGGAGTAGATGAGGGTTCCTCTTCCCGTGCCGTCGTCTGAGAAGTAGATGAGGGTTCCTCTTCCCGTGCCGTCGTCTGAGAAGTAGATGAGGGTTCCTCTTCCCGTGCCGTCGTCTGAGAAGTAGATGAGGGTTCCTCTTCCCGTGCCGTCGTCTGAGAAGTAGATGAGGGTTCCTCTTCCCGTGCCGTCGTCTGAGGAAGTAGATGAGGGTTCCTCTTCCCGTGCCGTCGTCTGAGGAGTAGATGAGGGTTCCTCTTCCCGTGCCGTCGTCTGAGAAGTAGATGAGGGTTCCTCTTCCCGTGCCGTCGTCTGAGAAGTAGATGAGGGTTCCTCTTCCCGTGCCGTCGTCTGAGAAGTAGATGAGGGTTCCTCTTCCCGTGCCGTCGTCTGAGAAGTAGATGAGGGTTCCTCTTCCCGTGCCGTCGTCTGAGGAGTAGATGAGGGTTCCTCTTCCCGTGCCGTCGTCTGAGGAAGTAGATGAGGGTTCCTCTTCCCGTGCCGTCGTCTGAGGAGTAGATGAGGGTTCCTCTTCCCGTGCCGTCGTCTGAGGGTTCCTCTCCCGTGCCGTCGTCTGAGAGTAGATGAGGGTTCCTCTTCCCGTGCCGTCGTCTGAGAAGTAGATGAGGGTTCCTCTTCCCGTGCCGTCGTCTGAGAAGTAGATGAGGGTTCCTCTTCCCGTGCCGTCGTCTGAGGAGTAGATGAGGGTTCCTCTTCCCGTGCCGTCGTCTGAGGAGTAGATGAGGGTTCCTCTTCCCGTGCCGTCGTCTGAGAAGTAGATGAGGGTTCCTCTTCCCGTGCCGTCGTCTGAGAAGTAGATGAGGGTTCCTCTTCCCGTGCCGTCGTCTGAGAAGTAGATGAGGGTTTCCTCTTCCCGTGCCGTCGTCTGAGGAAGTAGATGAGGGTTCCTCTTCCCGTGCCGTCGTCTGAGGAGTAGATGAGGGTTCCTCTTCCCGTGCCGTCGTCTGAGGAGTAGATGAGGGTTCCTCTTCCCGTGCCGTCGTCTGAGGAGTAGATGAGGGTTCCTCTTCCCGTGCCGTCGTCTGAGAGTAGATGAGGGTTCCTCTTCCCGTGCCGTCGTCTGAGAAGTAGATGAGGGTTCCTCTTCCCGTGCCGTCGTCTGAGAAGTAGATGAGGGTTCCTCTTCCCGTGCCGTCGTCTGAGAAGTAGATGAGGGTTCCTCTTCCCGTGCCGTCGTCTGAGAAGTAGATGAGGGTTCCTCTTCCCGTGCCGTCGTCTGAGAAGTAGATGAGGGTTCCTCTTCCCGTGCCGTCGTCTGAGAAGTAGATGAGGGTTCCTCTTCCCGTGCCGTCGTCTGAGGAGTAGATGAGGGTTCCTCTTCCCGTGCCGTCGTCTGAGGAAGTAGATGAGGGTTCCTCTTCCCGTGCCGTCGTCTGAGAAGTAGATGAGGGTTCCTCTTCCCGTGCCGTCGTCTGAGAAGTAGATGAGGGTTCCTCTTCCCGTGCCGTCGTCTGAGAAGTAGATGAGGGTTCCTCTTCCCGTGCCGTCGTCTGAGGAGTAGATGAGGGTTCCTCTTCCCGTGCCGTCGTCTGAGAAGTAGATGAGGGTTCCTCTTCCCGTGCCGTCGTCTGAGAGTAGATGAGGGTTCCTCTTCCCGTGCCGTCGTCTGAGAAGTAGATGAGGGTTCCTCTTCCCGTGCCGTCGTCTGAGAAGTAGATGAGGGTTCCTCTTCCCGTGCCGTCGTCTGAGAAGTAGATGAGGGTTCCTCTTCCCGTGCCGTCGTCTGAGAAGTAGATGAGGGTTCCTCTTCCCGTGCCGTCGTCTGAGGAGTAGATGAGGGTTCCTCTTCCCGTGCCGTCGTCTGAGAAGTAGATGAGGGTTCCTCTTCCCGTGCCGTCGTCTGAGGAGTAGATGAGGGTTCCTCTTCCCGTGCCGTCGTCTGAGGAGTAGATGAGGGTTCCTCTTCCCGTGCCGTCGTCTGAGGAGTAGATGAGGGTTCCTCTTCCCGTGCCGTCATCTGAGGAGTAGATGAGGGTTCCTCTTCCCGTGCCGTCGTCTGAGAAGTAGATGAGGGTTCCTCTTCCCGTGCCGTCGTCTGAGGAAGTAGATGAGGGTTCCTCTTCCCGTGCCGTCGTCTGAGAAGTAGATGAGGGTTCCTCTTCCCGTGCCGTCGTCTGAGAAGTAGATGAGGGTTCCTCTTCCCGTGCCGTCGTCTGAGAAGTAGATGAGGGTTCCTCTTCCCGTGCCGTCGTCTGAGGAGTAGATGAGGGTTCCTCTTCCCGTGCCGGTCGTCTGAGGAGTAGATGAGGGTTCCTCTTCCCGTGCCGTCGTCTGAGAGTAGATGAGGGGTTCCGCTTCCCGTGCCGTCCGTCTGAGGATAGATGAGGTTCTCTTTTCCCGTGCCGTCGCTGAGGAGTAAATGAGGGTTCCTCTTCCCTTGCCGTCGTCTGAGGAGTAGATGATGGTTCCTCTTCCCGTGCCGCGTCCTGAGGAGTATATGAGGGTTCCTCTTGTCACGTGCCGTCGTCTGAGAAGGATAGAGGGTTCCTCTTCCCGTGC